>NC_135783.1:215874471-216126971 GCF_051106095.1 Pogona vitticeps | reverse complement strand
TCTCTCTCTCTCTCTCTCTCTCTCTCTGAATTAACTGTTTATGCTTTGTATTTACATTTTGGGGGGCATTAGAGTTATACATGGGTTTTGAGCTATGCAGGGATCCAGTGCCCCTAACCACAGTGTTGTTGAACGCAGAAATGTCTGTCTTACTGGACCAGATGTTTACTGTGTCTCTGAAGGTTACTAAATATGGTTTTAAATTATGATAACTGGATAACAAAGTCATTTTGAAATAACCAACTCCATATTTACTTTGGTTGGGAGTATGATATAGCCCCTTTGAATTGCATAAACAGACATATGTTCCACTAAGATAAATGTACATACAAAAGTTATATATTTAAATTTATCTAATTTCTTATTAAAATACCAGCTGTAGGATGGAAACAAACACAGTTACTGGTTGGGGAATAGAAATGATTTTTATCAATGAGAGGTGGAAATAAAATATAGAACAGTGGTATTATGTGAAAGGGGGGGGATCTCCCATACTGGATTGGCACTTGCTTTGTATTCAAGAGACGAGTACAAATACCTCATCTCCAGTGTTTACTATAAAAACAAAATGAAGTCTGCGAGAGAACAGCAGGTGTGGGGGGAAAGAATTAAAAAGAAAAACACAGTGCTTACTTTTGCAAAGTATGCAGATAATATGCAGTTTAGCCCACTCAGATGTGGAAATTTGGGATATAGCCCTGACCCCCCTCTCCCCATTTACAATCCCCACTGCCCAAGTTCACAGGTAGGTTTCCATTTCGCCAGGTCAGCAGCTTGAGCCCAGAGGGTGGGCAATTTCCAAGCTCACAGAAGGCAGACACAGGTGACATCATAGGGCAAGGCCTTGTTTAGCATTTGCACAATAATATGTGTATGTGCATAAGAACAGGAAACAGACCATCAGGTTTCCTGCACAACCTCCTGAATAAATGTTACATGTACAACACACATACAGGCACTTCATGAGGGGACAGTGAAACCTGAAACTGGGCGGGAGTGAGGAAGCAAAAGGCACCCATGTGTTAAAGACATCACACATATTAAAAAGAACATGGCTCTTCCAGCACCATTTGCCCTGAGATTTGTCTTCCTACCAGGATACCCAAGGAAGCATACAGTAATTGTTCCCTGAGACTTTGGTTGTATTTGGCTTGAAACCTGCCATCCTTACACTTTGGGGTAACTGGGAGACAGTGCCCTGTGCTGAGCTTGTGACTACTAAGGAGGAATAAAACGTATGAGAGAGAGAGTGAATTTGATGAAGGATCTATTGCTAATCCTGATCATTCAGCAGGGTACAGAAAAGCCTCCCTTTAACTTCACCAAAATGAATGTTCACCAGTCTGGCACATGCTAATTATCGAGACCAAAGAGCTGTCCGTCAGCAGCATCTCATTCCTTGATGTTCACCCCAAAAACTGAGACCAGAGAGCTGGCCTTTGAGGAATTCCTGAGTAGGTTCTGGGATTTTACACAAGTCATGGGCCAGAGCGTAGACTCACCTCCCTCTATTACCATCTCCACACAAGAACTGGAGGTTGTTCATGACTTTGTGCACCTTGGCTCAATGATCCCTGAAACACTCTCCCTAGAATGTTGAGCTGGATAAACGCATCGGGAAAGCAGCTACCATGTTCTCTAGATTCACAAAGAGAGTATGGCTTAATAAGAAGTTGACGGCATATACCAAGATCCGAGTCTATAGAGCCTGTGTCCTGAGCACACTCCTGTACTGCAGTGAGTCCTGGACCCTTTGTGCACGGCAGGAGAGGAAGCTGAACACATTCCATATGCGTTGTCTCTGACGCATTCTTGGCATCACCTGGCAGGACAAAGTTCCAGATAGAGTAGTCCTAGAACAAGCTGGAATTTTTAGCATGTATACATTGCTGAAACAGCGACCAACGTCTATGTTGGCTCGAGCATGTCGTGAGAATGTCTGATGGTCAGATTCCAAAGGATCTCCTGTATGGAGAATTAGTGCAGGGAAAGCGCTCCAGAGGGAGACCACAACTGGGATACAAGGACATCTGCAAGCGGAATCTGAAGGCCTTAGGAACGCTCGTTCAGCCTGGAGGCAGGCGTTGCATCACGGCCTCTCCCAATTTGAAGAGACCCTAGTCCGGCAGGCTGAGGCAAATAGGCAGTCGCGAAAGCAGCAAAACCAGGGAGCTGGACAGGGGACAGATTGTATTTGTCCTCATTGTGGAAGGGATTGTCACTCCCGAATTGGCCTCCTCAGCCAAACTAGATGCTCTTCCGAGACCTCTAGTCAGAACACATTACCATAGTCTCTCAAGAATGAAGGATACCTACAGCCTCCAGGATTTTAAGTAAATGGGTTTCACAATCAACTGAAATGTTATCAATCGGGTAATAACGACAACACAGAAGAAAGCAGAAAACATTGTGATGCGGCAGGCCAGGTAGTCAAAAGCTCCCAGTGTTATAGTTTTGCCACTATTCTTTCTAGGATTCCACATTTCTTGTAGCCTTATCTACAACACACATGGCCCTTGTGGATTTTGCTGTGCTGCAAGGATTTATGGAAGTTCACTATGACAGGTTTTTCCTTCAGCTTCTGGGCCACTGATTTCAGGGCATGTGCAACAAGAAATCTCACAAGCTAGAGTATTGGTACAGTGATTGCACATGCATGTCCCACAAGCTGCCTCTGCACCGCCTTCGCCTTGTCCTTGGCTATCTGATATGGTGAAGTTGCATCAGTGCAGCACATATAACAGACACCTTTGCAATGACCCAGTGAGTCATTCCATTTATTTATGGAAACATGTGCTCAGGCTTTAAAACTACCTCACCTGCATAAAACAAACAAACCTTCTCTTCCTCTAGCATTGCTGAGATATGTCTCCTTGGCCTGAAGATCAGGAAAAGCACAGCAATTCACTGAGACGTCAGCTGGTGCCCTGGTAGGCCTGTTCAATCATAGAACATATGTGCTGAGTCTTTGCACTAGGATGGTTCTTTGACCTTGACCTCAGAATGCTTCTTGAGGTTGCAGTCTTAAGCGTCACACACGAGGATATCCCCTTGACTTTAGTGAGACCTTTGAAGAAACCTCTGGCATGAGCTGTAAGTGCTGAGGGACCAGATTACTTTGCCTCTGAAGTGCACAGAATGAAAAGGCAAAACAAAAAATAGGAGTCTTCTGGAGACTGTTTAAGGAGGATCCATAATTGGGCTTTCAAAATGTCAAGTTTTCAGAACCGTAGGTAAACCACTCCCATATTTTCCCTCCTCTTCTCCTCCTCCTCTCAGAGGAGAGGCCGGACATCATCATGTCTGGTCTGAGTATGGATCATTCCAGTCATTCCAACACTTTGAAGACCTGAAGAAATCAGCGGCAATGTTTTAATTCGCTTCCCAGTTCCCCAGGGATTCTTGATGGTTTACGAGAGGTAGCCCAAATACCTGAGGGCTTGAATTGCTGCCTCAGCAGATCGCATGGGACGTAACATTTACAGCACTGGGATGAAATCCCCACCTAAGGTTTTGTGGCCATGTCATAAAAAACCCTCTGCTATTAGCAAAACTGGATGATATGCAGAAACAAGCAGATCTTTTGCTATTTAATGTGTCCTCATGCTGGGGGAAAAGACCCTGCAGGGTGCTTTTTGTTACAAATCACAAGGTCTCCAAGTACTGTGTTCTAACTTGGCTTGCACAGATGCTGAACAGATGAAGACTGGAGAAGTCTTGATGGAATCCACAAGCACAACTATCAGCTACATCTAGCCAAACCATGTCCCCTCTGAAAAGCTAAGAGTGCTTTTCAAGAACTGAGGATGCCACCCCTCTGGGCACTCTCTTCCTGGTAACTGACATACTGCTTGAAGGTTTTCTAATACTGTAATCTTACCTATTCCCTAGGTGAATTATTTAAAACAGCCTGTGGTGAAACGAGTGGAATTTCTGGATCACAGAATCTCTGCATCTCGTATGTTCTTAGAGAAGAATGAAACATGATGTGCTGACGAGTTAGAATTATAAACTTGGTTTTCTTTTGTGGACATTTGTCTCTTCTGAGAAATCTGTGACACCATGCTTTACATGAGGAACGTACACTATTTGTGCTTTTGTCTGTTTTATTTGAAACGTACCTTTTGCAGCTGTTGCTTAATGGTTTAGGAGATGACTCACTGGAAAATGCAAATGCATCAGATGCCTTTTGAATGAAGTTGTTTCTGAAAGGGTGGAAGCATAGGAAGTGATCTGCATGAAAGAGTAAAATTTTCCTTCCAATCAGGAAGGCATATGGTTGCATCACAAAGCAAGAGCCTCTGTCATGGGGGGGGGGGGACACTCACTGTTTTATTGTCACATGTATCTACACCTTTCCAAAGTTCAGGGTTTATTATAACTGGGTTTATTATGATTATTTATTTAGGGGTGCCTTTTATATCCTCCAATAAGCCCACAGCAAAACATGCACACCTGACAAGCGGAGCGCAGTTGGTTCTGTTGCTCAAGAAGACACAAACAACCCATCCAAATGAGTGGTCTCTTTGAAAGCAACAAAGTGCCAGCCATCTCCCGTCTGCACAAACTCCTGTCAAACTGAGAACCCTTCTGGGCGGCATCAGAAAGAAATCTCTCCCTTGACATGAGTACTAAGGAGGAAAATGCTGCATTTCCTGGCCCTGATCCCTGCTTCGAGGATGACAGAAGCAAGAATTCAAGACTGCATAGCTATGCTTTCCCCAACCTAGGGCTATGGATTGTGGAGCTACTAACAAAAGAAAGGAAAATTTTAAAAATAATACATGAGAATAGAAAGCTGCAATCAGCATTTTGACAGGAGAAGTCCAGCATACTTACTCTAACATTTACTGTCTAGCTCAGCAATTAGTGAAACACGGGGGGGGGGGGGAATCTTTTTCTCTCAGCTTCTCTTTTCCTCCCCTCTCTTTTCCCACCATTCTTATCTTCCCTGTTTCTCTCTCTTTCAGCACCATTTAACCATCCTTTTGGTGCTGTCAAATCCTCTCTCTTTTTAATCATCTCTGGCCTTCCTCTTCTACTCTCATGTCTTTCTCTTTTTCTTTCTCACCCTTCTCAGTGTCTTTCCCATGCCACAATATTCTCTCTTTCTCACACACATACACATCTATGAATGATTTAGCATCGGATTCTCCACAAACACGCAGTGTGCCTCGGGTGAGAGGCAGGCCTTTCTGGCTGCACTCTGCTCCCAACACAGATGGCTCTCCCCACTGTGCTGGGCTGTGTCTGGCCATGCAACTAAGTCCTCAGTGCTGCCCTATTGTTATAATATATGATACATCATATAATCTAAACTCGGGGGAAAAAACCTAGTAAAACACTAAAACTTGGAAAGTAATTCATTATAAACAACAGTATAACTGACTGCTCTTTTGGATGAACAGGAAGGAATGGCATTTCTTTCATGATGTAAAATAATGGCAATTTCTCTCTTGTTTCTTACCATTTGACTTTTGAAGTGTGAAGAACCACTGATGATGCTTATCTTGATAGTAGAAAGATGTCAGGGGTGTTTTTTCCCCCAGTTTTAAAACATCAAAATTGCCACATCACTTGTATCAGCCAAGGACATGGTGCTGAGGTAGCTGCCTCATAAATAAGAGTAAACAAGAGCAACGATGGCCCTTGCCATCGTAGGAAGTATCCTCGTGAGCCAGTCATTTGGACTTCCTGCAGTGGCCAGCACCTCTTACGGTCAGGTACAGTGTATTGTTCATTTTAGCACCTCCTAGAACAATCGTTCCCAACTTTGGATCCCCAGATATGCTTGGACTAAAAAAAAATCCAGAAGCCTTCGCCACTAGCTGTGCTGGCCAAGATTTCTGTGAGTTCCAGTCCTAGAAAGTGAATGAGTTGTCCTTGAGGGCTCGTAATGGGTAACAAAATTTATTATTATTTTTTAAGTAATTTTCCAAGCTCTGGGCAAAAGTGTATTATTAAAGGGATCACCTTTCAGGATAATACCTCTTAATAAAAGGAAAAGATTTTGAAGTCAGGAAGCTAATTCATCCAAAAGCATTTTTAAAGCATATTTTCAAAAACAAAATTTAAAAACAATTTTAAAAACGCATTATATATAAGAAATGTTACAGTTACATTTCACTGCTGCTGCTACAATTGGGAGTACACATCTACAGCGCATGTAGTTACATTCCGGTTACTCTCAAGTGCCTTATGGGTTGAGCTCTTATGGGTTCTGGAAATCATTCTGAATACATTGGAACTTCAGTTCTGATCTCAGTTCTAATGTGTACTGTACGGTGTCTGTCTCACCATGCAATGTCATTCTAAACTCTGTGCTTGAAACCAGCTGTGACTAGAATGATTTTTTTTTTTGGTTTGTGTATGCATGTGGGAGTTTATAAAGATTGTAACCATGTATTGGAAGCACACACAGAGGAATGAGTGTGGGTGTCTATGAAAGGGAACATTTCAAATCCAAATATAAAACAAAATACATTTTGGTACAGCCTTAATGATTATGTCATAATCTGCAAAGCAAAAAGGGCATGAAGTCCTCATCCTTAACATGTGTTATTATGCCAAATCAATATGTATTCCTCCCGGTATCCCTATGTGACCACATGTCACACTTGCAAATGGATAAATAAATGGTGATCTCAACTGGACATCAAAGCCAGCAACGGAACTCAGCATAATTCCCACTGGTTGTCCGGCAGAAGATAAATGCAGGATCTGGAGTCACTTAAGGCAAAGATGCATTGCCGCAAACGGCCAATTCCAATCAATCCTAACTGTGAGGATGAGTACTGGGGTTTGGTGCTTTTAAGCCTATTGATTCCAAGTCCATTATCACTAGGTACACTGCTGTGTGCAAGGCTCCCTTCACCAAAAAGATGGCTGGAAGTGTCAGTGTGGATCCCAATTCAGGTGGAATGGCCTGCCAAGGATAAATAATCCTTCCCTTTAGCATATAGAAAGGTTGGCCAGAAGGGGTAGCAGTAATCCTATGCTTCACAGTTGCATAAGGGCCATCTGCTCTGCCCATGGGACAAGGAAAAGCCATGTTCAGCCCACATTTTAATGGGAACTTGTCTAATTCTGTGCATATGTATGAATGCATGGATGGAATATTGGTTATGTTTTGAAAAGTGTGCTTCTCCAGTTTTTGCAACAGGGTTCTCTGATTGAAAATCCATGCCAAATTTTTTTTAGGAAAACAGCTATCGAAAATGCCTTACAAGTAAAACATTGGACAGAAATTATGGCATTAAACGTGCATCAGAAGAGAGAAATCTGCAAAAAAATATGTATACGCATTTTCCACCCATTTTTTCTTTAAAAAAAAACTTTATCAAAGGTTGGGATGAACCCAACTCATGAGAAACTGAGGGAAACCAAACTGAACAAATGCATCCATTTTTACGCGCATAGCACTGTATGGGGGACAGGATTCTACCATCTCTTTCACTTCTCAGAGAATTAATCCACAGGCAGACAGAAACCTCCTACTATGCACAAACTGGAGGCCTCAATGGGGGTGACAACATAAGGCCGCCAGTAGGTACAGAGCTATAATATTTTCTAGACCAGTGGTTCTTAACCTTTGTTACTCAGATGTTTTTGAACTGCAACTCCCAGAAACCCCAGCCAGCACAGTTGGTGGTGAAGGCTTCTGGGAGTTGCAGTCCAAAACGCCTGAGTAACCCAAGGTTAAGAACAAGTGTTCTAAACTATATGGATTTCCTCTCTTGCGTACCTTATAAAATCTGATGCTTTAACACGGGTTCTTTATCTGTTTTTAGAGAGAGTCTACAAACCCAGTCATAGAGCTGACCATGCCATCTCATGGTAGCCCTCCTATCCAATTTTTATCAAATTGAGATAACATCTAAATAATGTGCTTGTGGTGATCACCTTGCTCATGTAGAAGGTTATTTGCATGCACCAATGGGAGCTGTTGGGAGGCGGAGCCAGAGAAACTAGAAGGGAGGGGTGAGTCAGAGATGAGAGTCTGAAGTGAAAAGTGAGTTCGTACTGTATGTGGGAGTTAGAGAGAGTCGTATAGTTAGGGATTAAGGGAGGCAGTTAACATTGTGGAACTTATAGAGAGTTAAGAGTGAAACAAGTTATTACAAAACTACTGAATAATTAAAAGTGTTTGAATAACCTGTTTAAGTGAACTGTATCCAATAAACCTGCTTTTGTTAAACTTTACACTCAGCTTGGACCTCAGTCTTTCTAATTGAACATTGTTGACAGAGATCAACTGGTGGCAGCGTAAAGGAGGGAACGTGTTGTAGGCCTCAGGCCACTGAAATAATCTGGGGACACGCAGGGACACGTCATAGTGCTCTTTTGATATGTATCTAGCAATGATGAGACTTTCAGGCTTTCATTTTTTTTTTTTAAGATGGTTATTTTCATGTTGCCCGAGGATTCTCAGTGTGGTGCAGTGGACAGAGTGATGGACTAGGACTCCAGAGAACAGAGTTCAAATCCCTGCTCAGCCGTGGAAACAGACTGGGAGAGTAGAACTGGTACAAAGCACTCCTTAAATACCTCACTTATCTTGAAAGCTCTATTAGGGTTGCTGTAAGTTGGTTACAATTTGACATCACAGAACACACACACACACACACACACACACACACACACACACACACACACACACACACACACACACACACACACACACACACACATCCTGCTGCCTAAAAGAGAATTAAAATAACATCAGTGTCCCTCTACCCCACCAAGCTCCTGCTTGTGTGACTGGTTGCTTAACTGATCTCACTGCTGTCGTAAGAATGAGCACATGACAAGAAGCCTTTGACAAGAAGGGAGAGTCACTTATACAAGTTCCTTTCCACTTGACATTTATGCAGCAGAATATGAGCCTTTGAGATTAAGTTTCTGAAATGCTACCAAAGGCTAACTGACATTGTCTAAAGGGGGGAAAATCCCACTGTATTCTAATTATTTACCTCCTCCGTTGTCTGATCCTTGCCGGAGGCTACTTTAACATATCACTTCCCATAACTGGCTGTTATTATCCAAAGGAGATGTTCATGTCTTCTTCATTGTGCAGTCATGTGAAATCCTCTAAGACAGGGATGGCGAACCTATGGCATGCATGCCCCAGCTGGCACACAGATCCCTCTCTGTGGGCACACGAGCCATAAATCATCATAGAGAAATACTTACCCATCCTCCAATCCCGGATTTTGGCACTCCCCTCTACTGGTGCAGTGGTCCAGCACAGGGGTGCAATGGCAACCATTACCGGTCTAGCCCAATGGGGGATTGGAGGAACAGTAAGTATTTATTTGTTAATACCGCCCATTGGGGGGGGGGGCACAAGCATTTAACCCTTGCAGTACAGGAGCAGTTGTTTTTTCTAAACTAAAACTTCAGCATTCAGGTGTTCATTGCAGAACTGACACTTTGAAATAAGTTGATTTTGTGTTGCAGTTTGGGCACTTGAGCTCAAAAATGGTTCATCATCACTGCACTAGGAACTCAGAGGCAGCCACTGCCCTCAAGCAGCAGATTTTGCAGTACCAATGTACTTTTGCCATCTATCCATGGCATGGATCCACATGGATTTTAAATGTACGCTCATCTCCAAATCATTGCCCATCTCCATTTCCTCGGTTGTGGCACTGGTGTGAGAGATTGGACTGGAAGCTTCTTCGAAGTGGCATATTTTCTCCCCACTTGTACTCTGCACTTGTACTCTCCCCACATGTACTCTGTCCATGGAGTGCTCATGGTGTTAATGATGAAGACGAGGCTTGCCAGGTCTCAGAGAATGAGCTACTGTGCCAGGAAATGGCTAGGCTCCCCTGAATCTCCAGGCCAGGCAAACAAATGTGAGCATTGGTGGAAGGGAAGGAGCGAGCCTCATTTACTGTTACGGGGTGTCCATAGTGTTTGGGTACCCAACTCCAACCCTCTCCGAATGGCACCAGGGCTCACTGGCTTCCTGTGTCTCTCCAACACGACACATAATATACTTGCTTAGGAACTCAGAGAGGGAACCCACAATGCCTAGCTCACTCCCTCAAACACGCATGGAGAAATATTATGTTCCCAATTCCTGTGACATCATAAGGCCCCACGCCATGACTTCACAAAGACCGACCCCAGGCATTGGGCCCCAGATATAATGAGGGGATGGGGAAGATAATCCCGTGACAAACCCTGACAAACAAGACAGCACTTCAAAACCATTCTAGATTTTTATTTTTATTTTTTTTTTGGTTTTGGAAAAGAGGCTAAATAGGTATCCTCAGTGGAGACAACAGCCTGGTTCACCTCTAGCAGGACGCCTGCCTTCTGGTCCCTCTCATCCCCTTGAGGAAGAGGATACTGTACTTCGGGCCCTGCAAGAGAAAGAGAAAAAACAACAACTAAGGGACGAGCTCGTCCACTGCCATCAACTGGCTTCAACCCAGGTGTATCCACCGACCAATGTTCTGGCCACTTCATCCTGAGGTTCCGCTTGCCAACATCCACTGGCTTCCACCAGGAATATTCACCCGTTCACCTCTTCCACTCCGCTTCCGAAGCCAGCCTCTGCCAGCTCCCAAATGCTTGGGTCACACACACGCCCTGGCAACATCCTCACAGAATGCCAGCCAGCCCATTCACACACACACACACCAGCCATCCCCAACACATGCACACCTTCACTCCACCAGCCATTCACACACACACCTGGGCTTCCATCCACCAATATCCACCAGCCTCAAGCTGTTAACTCACAAGCCCACTTAGCAAGTTCCTCTCCTTTCGCGAGAGAACTTCCCTTGGGCAGAAGGGCTGGGTCCCCTGCAGCCACTGCCGCTCTCTCTGCCGGACTGTCCTCTGGCCACTGGCCTCCCTTCTGGTCTCCTGCCCTGCCCAGCAAGCTCCTTTTATCTGTCAGTAGAGAGATGGAGCTCTGTGAGGTCACAAAGACCCAGGAGAAAAGGGGTTGGGTTCCCAAGGCAGCAGCAGCAGCACCGTCGGGATTGGCTGAGTCCTGAAGATGATGTCAACAGTCCCTCTGATCATGTGATTCATACACAAAAGTTTACATTTGCATGATTTTTTAAATTTGTGGCCTATTAATGTATCCCGTGGCCAATACCTCTGATTGTTAAATCTCCCCATGTTGGCCTTCTGACAGGATTCTAGGCTGGTGCTCCAAAAAGTTATCTTCCAGCATTTGCACCAAAAGGAACTTTCCTAAGCCCTGAGCTAGGGGATAAAAGGAAAGTAATAAATAAATAAGGATGGGCACAGTCACACAATGAAGCCTTTGACCCCCTTTTTTTTTTGCCTCTTTTTGGACATTTTTTTCTTGCCCTTGCCATGAAAAAGATATTATAAAGAGCCTGTTAAGAAAACAACCTAAGTGTTTGAAACACATACAAGTATTTTAACACCATCACTGCACTATCAAAGATGCAGCTGTATTTCAAAGACTCTCCCAGCCTTTGGAACTCCCTCCCACTGGAAGGCAGATTTGCCCCACTAGTAAGTATTTATTTGTTAATACCACCCATGGGCTGGGGGAAAAAGCATTTAACCCATGCAGTGCAGGAGCAATTTTTTTTTCTAAACTAAAGCCTCAACATTCAGGTTTTAATTGCAGTATTGGCACTTTGAAATAAATAAGCTGATCTTGTGTTGCAGTTTGGGCACTCGGGCTCAAAAAGGTTCACCATCACTGCTCTAAGGAATCAGGAGACACCATATGGAGGGCTGTGCTAGATGACACTGTCGCGGTCATCTAGACTAGCGTCCTCCAGTCTGGTACCTGCCATGCATTTGGACTACAAGCACCATCAGTTGAGAGAGACAACTGGCAGTTTGGCTGAGGATTGATGGGAGTTGTAATCCAAAATTATGGAAAGCTCAGATCTTGGAGAGAGAAAAAAAAGCTTTCTTAAAATACAGCTCTCACAATCCCAGGGCCATTCTAGGAACTATATTTCCAAAAAAGTAACTTTTCTGAGCTCTGACCAGGTTAGGAAAATGTAACGTAGATTTATTTTTCTCCCAGGTTGTATATAAATAACAAAGTATCAAAAAATCATATACCGTTCCCATGTATATTTAGAACTATATATTTAAAAAGTGTCTCTGTATAATTTGAATGATTAAATGATAAATAGTTTGCCAATCAGAATGGCACTTTATGAAAAATCTGAAAAAGTTGCACATGATGCTTGGTCATTTCAAGGTAGTTCACCATATAGTGAGGGATTATGTGCTTCCTCCCATGGGAGAGATACGGCTTGCAGGCTGGGAAAGCCATTTCCAGGAGGGTGAACGGGAGGTGATACGTTTGATTGAAACATCTATGACAAGCCCATGAGTGCACGGCTCAAGATAGATAGGGATCTGACAGGATAGTTTAAGACCCTGGTTGCCATGAGACTTGGCTGCCTCCTTTCTCAGTTACTGTTTAATTCCGTATCAGAGGCCACCACAATGGTAGCTTGAAATGAAAAAAGGAAGGGAAATAATACTATATTTCGGGATGGTAAGAGTCTTTGTTCCCTGCATGATGTTTGCAGGCTCTCCCAAGCCTAAAACTCCACATATAAGAAGTGGAAATGGCATGCAGACGGCATCGAAGGATGAATTAAACAGTAATTGAGAAAAGAGGGTGCAGCATCTCACTTCAGTCTTAGTGTTATTCTTAAACTATGCATGAGAAAACAGCAAGTATGGGGAAAGGTCAGAGGAAAGAAGCGGTGGGTGCAAACACTGGTACTCATTGTATCGTTTACAGCAAGGCAGGAAGTGAAGCATCAGCCTTGTAATTTAGGAGCCTCCTTCTTTCTTAAGTCCTGGTAGCAGTATCACAGAGTCTGAGGAGAGGGAAAAGCTTCTTATGGGCTGATGGAGAGGCTACCCGGATAAGGCAACTTCTCCCTTTTCAGACAGTTCAGTTTAATTGATTAAGATAGCATTGGGGGGGGGGGGCATGAAACTGGTTTAAAACAAGAGTGAATAGAGCTGAGTTTTTACCAGACTCTAGCCCATCTCCCTGGATTACCCTCATGCTCATTTCCACTCTCAGCCCAGTCAAAGACATTTCTGGCCCTCTCCTCAACTCTTGCCTGCCCTGACTCTGTAACATCACAAAGACCAAGCCTAGCCTGAGATTTGGACCTCAGTGTCTTGGCAAATGGGATACTGTTGACATGGCAAGCCTGTTTGAAGACTATGTTGGCAGGACAAGGAAGTGACAAGTTCCACTAGGTCTCTCAGCAGATTTCCTTTTTTCTCCTCCCGCCCACTCTTAATCCAGAGTGAAGGATTCCGCGTGGAAGTTATCTCTTCCCTGACGTTTATTTGGAACAACTTCTTAACTGTTAAGAGTAGTACAAGAATGGAACCAATTACCTTGGGAGGTGGTGAGGGCCACAATGCTGGAGACGTTCAAGAGAAAGTTGGACAACCATCTGTCAGATCTGCTTTGACTTAGATTTCTGCATTGAGCATGGGGTTGGATTTGGTGGCCTTATAGGCCCCTTCAAATTCAGTTTTTCTATGATTTACACAAGGTATGACTTTCCTTCAACTTGTTCTGTAAACCTGCACCTGCAGTGCTCTGAATGAATAGTAGGCTTTGGAGTTGGTAAGGGACACTCCAGTCCATAACTCACTAAATAAAAATACATAGACAACAATATTACTGGAAAGAGCCTCTCCAAAGAATTTGAGGTGTATGAACACCTTTGGGTCACTTCTGGGCAAGAACAGCATACCGTCAGCTGATCCTTGCACTCTGGAAACACCATTGATTGCTTCTGAGAGGAATGAAGAAAAATAATATTGTTGATAACAGAATCCCATGTCTCTGTGGTTACCAAACTATAGTTATACATATATGTTTACTAAATCACAGAGAAAGCAGGACTAGATATGGCCAGATTGGAGGGGGATATGGAATATATGTCATGAGATGCTGGCCAGGGTATGTATATGGGACCAGATACCTAAGGGCTGGAACAGCTCATCAGATCTATACATTTAAAAGTGTTTTAGAAAACTCATCCAGTTGGCATATAGGGTAAAAGCTTTAAAAGGACGCCAGTGCGGGTTTTGAAAGCAGTCTGATCTGTTTGCCATTTTTGTCTGAATAATATAATGTTTTCACAAGCAGAGTGACAGTTAGAATTAAGCCCTAGATGGCCACATGAGGAAACAATTAAAGTCAAATCCCACTCCCAGTAGTGTGCATGATTTTATGATGATTAATTTGCTTAAGCAGCTCATTCATGAATCACAGCAAACTTCCTTTCCATTTAATATTCTTTCATTGTCACCTTTGCTTTCAAGTGAGTATCACAGAGAAAAAAATATATTGGCTCCTGCTTTGGGGTCTATTGAAAAGCAATGAAAAATTGGGTACTGGAAAAATCACTCTATGACTTAGGAAACAGTTAGACTGTGAAAATAAATTGTGAGATGGATTGGGGTTTTTGAAATTGGTTTAAAGTCATGTGGTAGTCAAATGGTATTTGGGTTGCTGTGTGCATCCTCTTGGGAAAACTTTCAATCGAGTTTTAAGCTTTGTTGCATATTGGCTGAAGGGGCTACATGGGCTTTTGGAATTGTTGCAATGGAGGCTTTGTCAAGTGCCCGCCTACCTGCCTTTGCTGCTGCTGTGGTGTGATGTTTAATACATGTTTTTATGTCTTTCAAACTGAAATATCGATATGCCAGTATTGCAGATGGGAAAAAAAAAATAAAACAGAGGTTTCCTGCAGCCCATGGAAGTCAGACAGAGGCTCCTCTTTCACTAAGTTTTTGAAGTGACAACAGCCTTTTCTCCTGAAAACATTTGAGTGAAGGCCCTCAGGAGAGCGGGAACGAGAGGGTAGAGTGAGGCAACCAGAACTGGCGAAAGGGAAGGCAAGAGAACCGGACGAGACAACATTGACAACAAAACCCCACAGCTTCTAGTTTTGCAAAGGAAGGGGCAATTTCGCTCTAGCGCTGGCTGCCGTTTTTTAAAAATGTCTTTCAGAGTGACATGTTGCTGTCTCAGTATAACAAATGGGGAGGGATTAAACTGCAGCCCCATACAGGCATGCATGCACATTCATACACACGCCCGCGCGCACACACAAAAGGAAGACCCATGGTAGGATAGGCAACTTGCAGCAGGGACTGGCCAGAGGGAAAGCACACCAGTGAGTGGTGGGAGTGGCAAAGCCCACATATACAATTTTCACTGACAGAGGCATTCTTCTATGCTAAAAAGATTCAAACTAAATCAGTTCCACAAGTGAGTTAAAATAAATGACCCTCTTGCTGCCCAATAAAATATCCTGCTTTGCAACCAAAAAGCACACTTCCCATGGAAAAGAATCTGAACTCCCATGTGTGTTGTGTAGTCACCTTTTTAAAAAAAAAAGTATTTAAAGCGTGCTAAATCCAATTCAAATATAGATTTTCTTTCTATTGTAACTGTGCTCTTACTTTAGCATTTAAATCAGCCAAGCCCATTTGAATCAATTGAACTTACAGCGGAGTTGACTGACCAAATCCCTTTTGATTAAACGGGCCTACTCTAGTTTGATTTACTAGGCTAAGCAACAGGAGTTTGGCCTCTTAACTATACTGGCTGTCTAATTTCTGTTGAGTCCAGCAAAACTCTTTTCAACTTGTCTGTTAGATTCGGCATCTGCTGGGATACTGAAGACTTTGTCCATGAATTATATCACCATCTGTTAGTTTTCTGGATAGCACCATCCATCCTTTCACTATATTTCTCACACAAAGCACCAGGCGGCGAAAGTAAAGTGCACCTAGCCCCATTAATTTCAAAAGGAACATTAAGCACATTCTTAACTCTCTGTTGCAGAAATCAATAGCACTTGAAAGTGCTTAGCTGGTTATGCTGGTGGCTTATAGAAGCAGAGCTGCATGTTTCAAATGAAGCCACAACATCTTATTGATTTTATACAGATTGTTTGTAAGGTTCAGAAAAATAACAAGGAAAAGACGCTGGCCATAAGAAAAATCCCCCAAACCCATATTTGTATTAGGCCAGCTCAAAGAGCACAATATGGCTGAAATCCTGTTGTGCAGCCCAGTGTGCCCAAGGGGGATGATGTCATCAGGAGCAGCAAATCACCTCTAATTAAGTGCTTCCTTTGGTGATTTCATGGTGGATACAATTTTGTTGCATTGCTTATGGGCCATGTGCACTCTGAAATTGCCTGTAATCAGAGGCGATTTGCTTTTCATCAGTGGCAATTTGCCACTTCGGATGATATCGCTCCCATTGCGCATGCACAGCTGTGCAACAGGATTTCAGCCAATGTGTCTTAACTTTCAACATGTCCAGATCTTTTCATTAAGTAGATATTAAGGTAGGTAGGTGAGAGGAAAGACAGTGACTTTGAAATCACAGTTCACAACTGGATCAGAGGCATCTATATTTCTATATACAGATCATTTTTTAAAACTTTCTTGCTCCCAGAATTTCTAGGGTCTACTCTCTTTGACACCCAATACCAGTGGTTCTTAACCTTTGTTACTCGGATGCTTTTGAACTGCAACTCCCAGAAACCCCAGTCAGGACAGCTGGTGGTGAAGGCTTCTGGGAGTTGCAGTCCAAAACTCCTGAGTAACCCAAGGTTAAGAACCAGTGCCCAATACCAACATATCTTCTGCTAGGGCCTCATTTGACTATCTACAGATCAAGTCTCCTGCATTCTGTCTTAGCAGACAATTATATCAGACCAGCTTTTTCCTCTGCCCTTCCTTCTCCTCCCTAACACTGATTTTTAAATATTTTGCCAAATGAAGAGATATCTGTGCTTGCATACATTTTTCTGTCTTTGGGGTGATCTAGGAAAACCATTATATTATTACAGATACTGTAGTGTGCTTTTCAGCTGAATTATCTCAAGAAACTCATAGTGTGATGATTACCTCAAAATACAGGATATGTAATCCTGTACCAGCGAGTAGTGCCTCGCTTAACGAGAGCACCGTTTAACGACAAATCCGCATAGTGACCCTTTTTTTGCGGTCGCTAATGTGATCGCATTGCGATGTTTAGATAGGCTAAACATCGCATTGCAATCATTTCTGCACCCCGCGGCCATTTTGGGAACAGCTGATCGGCGGTTCCAAAATGGCCACCGGGTGCAGAAAATGGCCACCCGTACCATTTTTGCGCCCTGCCCTCGCTTACCGAGGGCGCGAAAATGGCAGCACTATGGAGAAACTTTGCAGAACGGTGAGTTTAAGAGCCATAGGAAAGCATTAAACTAAGTTTAATGCATTTCTATGGCGTTTTCCGTTCCGTATAGCGATGTTTCCCCATAGCAACGGTTAATCCGGAACGGATTAACCTTGCTATGCGGGGCACCACTGTACATGTAATGTAGGAAGAATGCAATATCGGGATGTTATTTTTGGTATCCATTGCTCAGGTCTACATGAGGAGTAGATCTCCCATTTGTAAATTAAATAAGAGAAAATATGATAGACCAATTTGTGTCTACAAACGTGAATGAATATACTCTCCCTGCTGAAATATAAATGCAGTTCTATACCAAACAGTGCACTCTGTTTGTATTAACTATCATATCATTAGAAACAGAGAACAAAAGGAACCAAATAAACATGTCATTGATTCATAAACCAGAAATAAATTACCACGCCGTAAACAATTCTGATTAAACCATGCTCTGCTTCTTGGTGCTTGAAATGCTTAAACAATTGAAGGTCAACAATCATGCTTTTAGAGTAGCTACTATATTTCCCACAAACTTGTTTGTTGTGAGAACTTCACCCTTTTAAAAATCACTGCTCAGTATTCCATCCATTATGCCACACTGCCTCTCACTATAAATCCATAGTTTACATTTAAATAAAATGGTAACTGTGTTACCCTCCTAATCATCATCATCATCATCATCATCATCATCATCATCATCATCCTCATCCTCATCCTCATCCTCATCATCTTAGAACTGCAGAGCTGGACGTCCACTAAGTCTAGCCCCTGTCAAGAAGGCACAGTGGGAAATGGAACTCTCAATCGCTGGCTATGCAGCCAGAGACGTAAACCACTCAGTTATTCAGCAGTTCTATATTGTATGCTATTAAAAACAAAACAAAAGTCGGCTAAAGGAGTTTATTTCTAATTTCCACCGTTGGTCTCTGACCACACTAGATTCCAGAGGTTGATAGAAACTGGCTGGGAAGAGTACAGAAAAGTATCAAGGGACCCCCTGCAGCAGGAAGTGGGGAAAGAAAGCCTCTTTGCATGAAAAACATGCAAACATCACATCATGGTAATGAGAGAACCAAGATTAAAAAATCAGGTTGTTTTTATGTGCTTATTTTATAAAATCCACATGTCCTTCTCTAACATCCGAAATCATCTTCTGTTCAGAACAGGCTGGGACATAATGTCCATGAGTATAGTTCATGTGTCTAATCCTGAGTATGAACTCCAAAACCATAACAAGACCACTCTGGAAAATTGGCATAAGGGGGGGGAAAAAGGAAATGTACTGTTCATGACCGATGAAGTCTATTTTAGGGATAGTATAGGAGGATAAAGAACCCTAATCATAAATACAGAAGACCTGCTGTTGGTTTCTATGTATGCAGGTCTGCTGGCACTCATTTTTCAAAGGAAGAGGAGGAAGTGACACCTGAAAAGTTCAAGGAAAACTAAGAGTACTAATCTACAAACAGATCTAAGGGGACAACTATATTGACAAATAACACTGGAAATGCTCCAGAATTGTTAGATTCATTGTATTTTTTGTTGGCTACACGACAATGCAAATCAATCTGGACTTTTTTTCTCTCCTAATCTGTATTTTTCCCCTCCACCACTGGGGCTTCTACTTTTATTCAAGTGATTGAAAAGATCAATCTACAGGAGATCGGAATCTGAATGGTTCAGATGCTTAGTGTAATTGCACCATTAAAAAAGTAGGAAGGGAAGAGACATCTGGCTTGTCTATCTATCTGTTGTAACCCACCCATCTCTTGCTTGGATGCTGCATGTGTTGGTGCTTAGTTTCAACAAATGTGAGCCGGACTGCTGCTTTCATATAGTTCATCCAAATGCATACAGTATGTGAAATGCAACAAAGATAGCAAGTCTGTCCTTGTTTCCACAATATACGTGATGATACTATAACCCCTCTGTGTAATACTATCTAAAGACTAAAGCAAAAGGCAAGTATTCAGCAGTGTTCATGAAGAATTTTAGATTTGTTGCAGCTGTGTAGAGAAGGAGGTCTATCAATTATAATTTTCCACTTAGGTCATCACAACACGCAATTCTCACCTCCAACTTAACAATGACTAATGACAGTGTCTTCTTAGTACAGAGAAGAGAAATGACTTCACTTATCTATGGTATCCATGCTGACAAAAGATTAGTGGCGGTGCCTGGACCATCCTTCCACAGGCTGAAAGCCCAGTTTCTTGACAGGAATTGTCATGGCAGGAGTTAATTCTGCCAAACTATTAACAGAAACATAGAAATCTGATGAGACGAGCAACATCTGTGTATTGAGGTGCAAGGGAACCATTCCTATGTAATACTTCATGATTGCATGGTAAGCATTTGTTATTTGATCCCAAAGATGTATAAAGCTACCTTATCTGAAGTCTGATCGTTGACCTTTCCAGTTCAGTGTTGCCGCAGCTTTCCATGGTTTGAGGAAGTGACACACACCCCAGACCTTTCTAGAGGAACTGTAAAATGGTCTAGGGGGAGCCTTCTGCATGCTAAACCATGTGCTCCATGGCGAAGAGATGGTTCCTACCTTAAATCATGAGGAATTCATGTGGCCCACACAGTGTTCTCGCAGAACCCTGAGCTGCTCAGCTTGTCCATTTTTTCCAGTCATTTTCCTTAAATGGGACACTCACTCACATCAGAGGTGGGATTCTTCTCTTTGAAACAAACTCCCACCAACATATTCCCAAATGGGAATCATTTCCCCCAATAAATTAACCTGGAACTGACTTTATGGTTGCTGCTGGTTTCACATGTAGTAGTTGATGTGAGAAAAGTGACTCAGTGAACTTGCTTGCCCTGCTTTAACTATTGCAGCATTGGCATTTTATTAAAAATTACCACTGTCATAATCTGGTGCACCATGACTGAGTTTCTTGATTTAAGCAATGATATTTTGATGAATATCAATCCTGATGGCCGTGTGAATTCATCTTTGCTACATGTGAACTGACCTTTCATTTGTACAATGAAATCATCATTAGTTTGGATAGGCCACATGTTTTTCTTCTGCATACGTAAACCAAAAGGGTGTAAGACACTAGAGAGAAGTACAGCCACACTTCATTTTAGTTGTTAGCTAATGAACATAATATGACTTTGTTCCCTTCTGTTTTAATTGGGCTCCATTTAAAGGTAAGACTCGTAAGCAAGCATGACAATTTCAGATTTAAACTGGAATGAGGCATTTGGCACCTGACTTAATTTTTAATTAAGAATGTTCAGTGAAATGATGCAAGTAAATCTGTGAAGCTTCTCAGTCACCCAGGTGAGGTTACCTGGAAGTTGAGCAATGACTCAGTTTCCAGATATACAAGTAAATGCGTCCATTCAGTATTAGTTGTTTCATGTTCAATAAGTGCAAATGGAGGAAGTGCTAGATGGCGTTCTAAGACATGAAACATGGTTTCATTTGCAAGCCCATTCTCAAAAGAATTAAGCAGCAGGAAGCTTTATAGAAACAAGTCCAGAGTATTTTCTAATATGTACGAGGTAAGAGTGAGCTTCTTTTCTTTTCTTTTTAAAATTGTATTTTATTAAGTTTCTTGTGCAGGGGATACATGGGGGGAGGGGGGGTTCTAATACAGTGTTTTGGACTGGAAGCTTCTACTTATGGATCTATTGTTACCATTTAAGCCAGTAAATATTGGCAGGTTTATATCTGGGTACTTTTTGTTGGAGTTTTTGCAACCTTGCATGCTGCCTTCAGTGTCTTAGACTGGGAAGGGCTTTTCTGGAACAGTGTCACTGCCAATCTATCCAGCAATAACCAATAGTTCTCTCTTGTCTCTGAATTCAAAGAGAGCCCCAACTTTCTGCTTTGTGCTTTTTCCCTCTCTAGAGTCTGTTGAAGTCTGTTGTTGACTGCAGTCATGTTTGTCAGTTTGCTGTTAGACCTGTTTCAATTGTGGGTAACAAAGCTTTTTATGCTTTTTCCTACTAATATCTCAGATTGAATTATTGACACATGGTCTACTCTGGGGAACTTGAAGATATTCAGCTCTGTAAATCCCTATACAGTGGTGCCTCGTATAACGAGTGCCCCGGTTAACGATGAATCCACATAGCGATGGCAAAAAAGCAATTGCTTTTGTGATCGCATTGCGATGTTGCCTATGGGGAAAAATCACTTTGCGATGTTTTCCCCATAGGCCCCATTTTCCCTTTGCTGAGCGGTGGGAGCCTCCAAAGGACCGCTCCTGCCACTCAGCTGGGGGAAAATGCCGGCGGTAGCCTCGGAAGGACCCTTCCGAAGGGTCGTTCCAAGGCCACCGCCGGGATTCCCCTTCGGATGCCTGAAAGGCATCCGGACCCCTGCCGCCGCCGCCGCTTGGATCCGCCCCGCGGCCAGGGGCGGATCCAAGCGACGGCAGCGGTAGGGGCTTGGATCCGCCACCCGGCCGGTTACCCCATCCATGGCCAGACTCCTGAGAGTCCGACCATGTATGGGGTAGCCGGCCGCGACGCGGATCCAAGTGGTGGCGGCGGCAGGGGTCCGGATGCCTTTCAGGCATCCGGGGCTTGGATCCACCCGCCGGCCGGTTCTCTCAGGAGTCCGGCCATGGATGGGGTAACCGGCCGGGTGGCGGATCCAAGCCCCTACCGCCGCTGCTGCCGCCGCCGCCACTTGGATCTGTCCCCGGCCGGTTCCCCTTCCATGGTCGGACTCTCAGGAGTCCGGCCATGGGTGGGGTAACCGGCCGGGTGGCGGATCCAAGCTCCTACCGCCGCCGCCGCCGCTTGGATCTGCCCCCCGGCCTATTCCACTTCCATGGCCGGTCCGACCATGGAAGGGGAACCGGCCGGGGGCTGGATCCAAGCGGCGGCAGTGGCGGTAGGAGCTTGGATCCGGCCCCCGGCCAGTTCCCCTTCCATGGTCGGATCCGACCATGGAAGGGGAACTGGCCGGGGGCCGGATCCAAGCGGCGGCGGCTGCGGTAGGGGCTTGGATCCGCCACCCGGCCGGTTACTCCATCCATGGCCGGACTCCTGAGAGTCCGGCCATGGAAGGGGAAGCTGGCCGGGGGGCGGATCCTGGCCGCCCTCCTCCCAAACCTTCAACCCCTTATCCGCCACCACTGCTGGGCTTTGGAATCGGCTTCCGAAACCCAGCGGCGGCGGCAGAGTTGAGGGTGAGGGGTGGGTCGGGCAGAGGCGGGAGGAGGGGGAAGGCTCCACCGCTGCCGCCGCTCGGACGCACTGGCCATCATTTTTGCGGCCAGCGCGTCTGAGAGGCCTCGGGGGAAAGCTTCTCCACCGCCTCTCAGACGCGCTGGCCGGGCACGGGGCGGCTCCAAGTGGCGGCGGCGGGGGCAGGGGGGTTCCGGATGGCTTCCAGAGCTTTGCCTGGAAGCCATCTGGACACCCCCTACCCTGTCCCCGCCACCGCTGAGAGCCTTCCGAGCTCTCAAAGGGCTTTCTCCAATTTGTGGGGGGGAAGCCCTTTGAGAGCTCGGAAGGCAAATGTCGGCGGTCGGCAATGGCTTTGGGGTCCTTCCAAAGCCACTGCTGACTGCCGACATTTTCCCCCAGCTGAGCGGCGGGGCTTTGAAGCCCCCGCCACTCAGCTGGGGGAAAATGCCAAAGGCCCCATTTTCGGTCAGCTGGTCGGCGGTTCCAAAATGGCCGACCCGCTGTGCTGCCTCGCTTTAGAGGCACCGAAAATGGCCACCCCTATGGAGGAACATCGCTGAACAGTGAGTTTATCCCCCATAGGAACGAATTAAACAAAGTTTAATGCGTTCCTATGGGTTTTTCCGTTCCGTTTAGCGATGTTTCCGCATAGTGACGATTAATCCGGAATGGATTAACGTCGCTATGCGAGGCACCACTGTGCTTCTGCTGCATAGCTAGAGGAATTTAAATTCAAAACTCTGCAATGTTTTTTTTTCCTTCCAGCAAGCCTTCTTATCTGGAATCCAACTCATTCTTCCTTGGTCTGCCAGCTCACTCTTAAAACAACAACAGCGAAAAACAAAAACCTATCTCATCCTTCCCCCAATTTGGCAGGTGAAGGAACTACATTTTGTTGAAATGTAAACATCTTGCTTTAGGTAGAGACCTCTCCAAGCTGCACTGTTGCCAGAAGCCTGTAAACATCTTATCTCTGAGGAATCCTCCTTGAACTTCCTGTTGAGGCACATAGAATTGCTTGGTGAAATCCTTTCTTTGTAAGGTTGTATGGAAAAATCCTATTTGTATTACTATGAGCTGGCCTGAAATATTTTGAGAGCTACGAAACTCCTTACAGCCATGGCCTAGACCCGGCAAAGTGTAATGCGCCATTATAAAAGACTGGTTACGGAATTCATTATGACTTATACTAGACACAGCAAAAATTAAAGAATATACAGTATTCCATTCTGCAAAAAAGAAAAAAAAAAACCACCCACAGGAGGGCTTTTCAAGATGTGAAATCTCTCTTTATAAACTATACAAAGGAGATATAATCTTGATGTTAATTGCCACCAGTCATTTAACTTGATTTCATGGACATGATATGATTATTTCCCTTTGCATGTTTCTATAGCTTGGATCTAGATTATGTTGGCAGAACTAGGAAGTGGCAGATTATTTTGCTTCACATGCATGGATTCTTTGGGTAATTCTGTGCCCTTTTCACACCAACCTGTAAATTGGGGGGGGGGGATTAAATGTGTTATTTTAACTGTATTTTTCATAAAACTATTCTTGGTTGTATGTAGTTTAATGAAAAAGACATGCATTAAAAAGACTATACAGTATATCCTTAAATACATGTTTTCAGACAAAGGTTATTCCAAAATATTCATTTTAGTATGTTTTTGAGTCATACAATTTAGAGTAGTGTGAAAAACTAAAGAGCAATTGTGTTCTGGTTATTTATTCAAGAAGTGCAAAGCAGGCAGAATAAAATTCATAAGCATCCATAAATTGAGCTACGTTTCCAACAACAACAAAAAATCCATTAGACCAGTTAGCAATGGCCTGACAAATCTCATGGATTTTGGTTGGAACTAAGTTCAGCGCACTGTATTTCGTTTACATGCTGCACTTATATCAGGGATGAAGATGTTGTTGGTTGGAAATTCACATTCTCCCTCACTATTGGCTACTGCAACCAGTCCAGGTGTTGAAGTTGTAGCACAACAACATGGCCCACATGGCCCCCCCACCCTGCTGTATATTCTTATAGAAGCTATGGCCTAAATCCTATTGTTAGTCCAAATTAGCATACACCATCTAATCAATGGCATTTACATAGGTGCTGACTTTTCCATTTAGTGATTGATTCAATAGGTCTCCTGTGGTTGAGATTAACAACTGGATTTAAAGTTATATCTTGGTGGAATCTTCTTCCTTTTTCTTCCCCATATGCATGAGTTATAAAGTCATTAAAATTTTTATTGCTACAACTTTTACCAATCCTCTGCCAAATGTAATTTAATTGTGATATGAATTCATGCATTAAATACATGATCAAGGATATCTTTGAATACCAAACTATTAAATGTATCCAAGTCTAGTTTCCATTATGGAATACTTTAGAAGATGGAGAAGAATTATCCAAATAAGTAAAAACAATAACCTGGAAGCAGAAGTAACACAACGATTTTAGCCCCCCCCCCACACACAAACCAAGTCTAATGCCAAGTGACATTATTCTTCACTACTGTTGTGGATGAATGGAAATAGCAAAGCTGAGGCCACTCTCAACACTATTTCTAAACTCAGCTGTTTTCGAAATAAGGTTTTTGTGAACACTGCCGGCACCAGTTGGCTCAGCTGAGTTCCCTTTTTCCTTCTTCTTTTCCAAGAACTCCAGATACAGATTACAACAAAACAAGGTTTATAATAATGGGGTGGGGGGCTAGCACACACACTCACTTAACGTCTTTCTGCCCAGTTCCCTTCACTTGCCTTGAATCATTATATACAGACTTTGATCCATTGGTCTCTTCCCCCAAGGGAAGAGACCAACGGATCCCTCCAGAGCTCAATTCTATTCACTGACGTCAGTATTGGGTGGATATTGGGTGGGTATTGGAGCTGAGGCCCCTTGTCCAAATGGACTTGGTAATCATCTTGCCCTCAATAGTGAGGGGCAGTATGCCCGCAGTAAGGGCAGTGGGTTTGGGACCCTCTTTGGGGTGGCCCCGGACTGCTCATTGCCTTAGCCTCCTTCTCCTCTGGTGTTCTTGTTGCCTCTTTCTCTGCTAGCATCAGAGCTGAGCGGTGGTAGTTTTCTCAGGCTTAGGGCTAGACATCTGTTCCTTCAGGTAAAGGTGAAGGTAAAGGTTCCCCTTGACAATTTTTGTCCAGTCGTGTTCGACTCTAGGGGGCGGTGCTCATCCCCGTTTCCAAGCCGTAGAGCCAGCGTTTTGTCCGAAGACAATCTTCTGTGGTCACCTTCCCACCAAGGTGGTCCCTATTTATCTACTTGCATTTGCATGCTTTCGAACCGCTAGGTTGGCGGGAGCTGGGACAATCGACGGGAGCTCACTCCTTCACGTGGATTCGATCTTACGACTGTTGGTCTTCTGACCCTGCAGCACAGGCTTCTGCAGTTTAGCCCGCAGCGCCACCACGTTCCTTCAGAGCAGCACGCTAATCCCTGGAGGGGGACGAGCTTCTGACTTCTGGCCTTCTGGGCAGGAAGCACAATAATTGTGTACATCTTTGCAAATCTCAGGCTAAAAGAACCTTTGGTGGATGCAGTCTCAGGTTTTTACAGCTGCTAAATATCCCGCCAATGAGAGGTCATGCCCTATGTAAAGGACTGCTGACCTCATCTGCTGTGGCAATACTAATTGTTCTATTACGTCGTGTTGCTGGGGTTCATTATTGGGCATTCGCACTTGTTTTGAAAATGCTCTTTGTTGATCAGCTCACTGTCTGACCAAAACGTCCTGCCTCTTTGTAACGTAGGCTGCCCGCTGTTAGGTAGTCCCTTTGGGCAAAGCCTCTGTGAACCCTGCCAAAGTTGGTCAGAGACATGCTGTTCCTTTGGTCTCCAATGGACCTGCTTAGGGTAGACGTAGTACCATTGGCTCCGGCACTGGAGCCAGAACTGGCACCGGTGTTGTCTGGGGCAAGCACCAGACCCATCTCTACTATCCTCACCACCATTACTGCCATAACTATTACCACAGCTGAAGGCCACTTCCCTGCCTATGGTGGCTGTTGGGGAGGAGGGTGGGTACACATTAACTTGATCTGCATAATTAAACAGAACTTAGAAAACGTAGGTGTTTTTTTTGGACTACAGTTGACCTTGCTGTCTGAGGGATTAGAAGGAAAACAGTGTATGGCTGCTGGAGGGGGGGCGGGAATGGGCTCTAAATGTGAGAAGCGTTCATTGCCCCCCCCATAAGAAATTCATCCCCAGAGTGAAAATGGACTCGTCCCAGCCCTGTGACCCAAAAGGTGAATCTCCCCGTGTGATAAAACATCAAAACACATTTGACCTAAACTTGCTTGGCAAGTTTAATTTCGGAGAGAGCCTCTTCAGCGTAAAGGAAAGGTAGATAAGTTTGTTTTGTCTTAATATAAGCTCCCCAGGCCATACGAGAACGGTGAGTGGCAACCTTGACCTACCAAATAACATCTGTTCAAACCCATCTTTCCACTTAGACAAATTGAAGATCCCGGAATATAAGAGAAAGCAGCCACTGTACATCGTGATGAATCCCAGTGATCTTTCTGACAGGTAAATTGCCAGAAGAAACAGCACTGATCGGAATGTAATGACAAAATTGTCGCATCTTAGGCCACCTGCTTTATGTACATCCCTCATCTGGAATTCTTCCCTTCAAAAATTTGGTTTCTGGAAAGAGTTTTCAATTTGCAACCTCTGCAAGGTTTCCTCACTCACTCCCTGGCACTCCATCCCCATCTTCAACCGAAAATACGAGATGTGATCTCAGCACAAAAGAAGGAATACACATGAAATGTAAAAGCAAGAGAGATGGGCAAGATAAATACTTTGTAATCGGGTTCTAGAATTTTTAAAAATATAATACAGCAAAATTGACACAAAACCACTGTAATACCATAATATAAAAGAGAAGTTAGCAGAGCTAAAATGAGCAGAATAAAAGCAAAATTGAAAGGACTTTCCTCTATTCTGAAATGACATCAAGGTGAGTGCTAGGCAAACAGCCTTGGGATTAAGAATTCCAGCTTTGTGGTATCATCAAAGACTCATTAGTCCCTTTATTCTGTAGCCAGTCACATTACAGAATTCTCCCTTCTCTGCAGAACGGCCTCCGTTGAACCTCTTATTTTATAGACAATCATAAATGGAGGCAAGTTGTTCTTCAGGCATTTCAGACCTCCTGCTTGTGGAATGCTCTCCTGCAGGAAATACGCCAGGCACCCTCCCTTCACACCTTTCAGAAGCTCTGGAAAAGAGATTTTTAGGGAAGCCCTTGAGGACGCCCTCCTCATTTAACGGGACAGAGGAAGAATGAAGAAGAACACTGAACGAGGGAATATCTGTTTGCTAATTTTCTGCTGCCTGTCCTGTTAAGGGGAATTATAGTTTAGTGTTAGTTTTTGTTTGTTCAGTCGTTTAGTCGTGTCCGACTCTTCGTGACCCCATGGACCAGAGCACGCCAGGCCCTCCTATCTTCCACCGCCTCCCGGAGTTGTGTCAACTTCATGTTGGTTGCTTCGATGACACTGTCCAACCATCTCATCCTCGGTCATCCCCTTCTCCTCTTGCCTTCACACTTTCCCAACACCAAAGTCTTTTCCAAGGAGTCTTCTCTTCTCATGAGATGGCCAAAGTACTGGAGCCTCAGCTTCAGGATCTGTCCTTCCAATGAGCACTCGGGGTTGATTTCCTTTAGAATTGATAGGTTTGTTCTCTTTGCAGTCCAGGGAACTCTCAAGAGTCTCCTCCAGCATCACAATTCAAAGGCATCAGTTCTTCGGCGGTCAGCTTTCTTTATGGTCCAGCTCTCACTTCCATACAACACTACAGGAAAAACCATAGCTTTGACTATTCGGACTTTTGTTGGCAAGGTGATGTCTCTGCTTTTTAAGATGCTGTCAAGGTTTGTCATTGCTTTCCTCCCAAGAAGCAGGCGTCTTTTAATTTCAGGGCTGCTGTATCCATCTGCAGTGATCATGGAGCCCAAGAAAGTAAAATCTGTCACTGCCTCCATATCTTCCCCTTCTATTTCCCAGGAGGTGATGGGACCAGTGGCCATGATCTTAGTTTTTTTGATGTTGAGTTTCAGACCGTTTTCTGCACTCTCGTCTTTCACCCTCATTACAAGGTTCATTAATTCCTCCTCACTTTCTGCCATCAGAGTGGTATCATCTGCATATCGGAGGTTGTTGATATTTCTTCCAGCAATCTTAATTCCGGCTTGGGATTCCTCCAGTCCAGCCTTCCGCATGATGTATTCTGCATATAAGTTAAATAAGCAGGGACACAATATACAGCCTTGTCGTACTCCTTTCCCAATTTTGAACCAATCCGTTGTTCCATATCCAGTTCTAACTGTTGCTTCCTGTCCCACATATAGGTTTCTCAGGAGATGGATAAGGTGGTCAGGCACGCCCATTTCTTTTAGGACTTGCCATAGTTTGCTGTGGTTGTTGTAGGAAACTTCCTCAATCTGTCAGATAGTCCTAAGCCTGAAACAAATGCAGGAGAACCCAATACCACAGTGTGCTGCAAAAATGAACGGAACATAAATCAAGTGGAGGAGGTATTGTAATTACTTGGATCTGTCCCCGGCCGGTTCCCCTTCCATGGTCGGACTCTCAGGAGTCCGGCCATGGGTGGGGTAACCGGCCGGGTGGCGGATCCAAGCTCCTACCGCCGCCGCCGCCGCTTGGATCTGCCCCCCGGCCTATTCCACTTCCATGGCCGGTCCGACCATGGAAGGGGAACCGGCCGGGGGCTGGATCCAAGCGGCGGCAGTGGCGGTAGGAGCTTGGATCCGGCCCCCGGCCAGTTCCCCTTCCATGGTCGGATCCGACCATGGAAGGGGAACTGGCCGGGGGCCGGATCCAAGCGGCGGCGGCTGCGGTAGGGGCTTGGATCCGCCACCCGGCCGGTTACTCCATCCATGGCCGGACTCCTGAGAGTCCGGCCATGGAAGGGGAAGCTGGCCGGGGGGCGGATCCTGGCCGCCCTCCTCCCAAACCTTCAACCCCTTATCCGCCACCACTGCTGGGCTTTGGAATCGGCTTCCGAAACCCAGCGGCGGCGGCAGAGTTGAGGGTGAGGGGTGGGTCGGGCAGAGGCGGGAGGAGGGGGAAGGCTCCACCGCTGCCGCCGCTCGGACGCACTGGCCATCATTTTTGCGGCCAGCGCGTCTGAGAGGCCTCGGGGGAAAGCTTCTCCACCGCCTCTCAGACGCGCTGGCCGGGCACGGGGCGGCTCCAAGTGGCGGCGGCGGGGGCAGGGGGGTTCCGGATGGCTTCCAGAGCTTTGCCTGGAAGCCATCTGGACACCCCCTACCCTGTCCCCGCCACCGCTGAGAGCCTTCCGAGCTCTCAAAGGGCTTTCTCCAATTTGTGGGGGGGAAGCCCTTTGAGAGCTCGGAAGGCAAATGTCGGCGGTCGGCAATGGCTTTGGGGTCCTTCCAAAGCCACTGCTGACTGCCGACATTTTCCCCCAGCTGAGCGGCGGGGCTTTGAAGCCCCCGCCACTCAGCTGGGGGAAAATGCCAAAGGCCCCATTTTCGGTCAGCTGGTCGGCGGTTCCAAAATGGCCGACCCGCTGTGCTGCCTCGCTTTAGAGGCACCGAAAATGGCCACCCCTATGGAGGAACATCGCTGAACAGTGAGTTTATCCCCCATAGGAACGAATTAAACAAAGTTTAATGCGTTCCTATGGGTTTTTCCGTTCCGTTTAGCGATGTTTCCGCATAGTGACGATTAATCCGGAATGGATTAACGTCGCTATGCGAGGCACCACTGTGCTTCTGCTGCATAGCTAGAGGAATTTAAATTCAAAACTCTGCAATGTTTTTTTTTCCTTCCAGCAAGCCTTCTTATCTGGAATCCAACTCATTCTTCCTTGGTCTGCCAGCTCACTCTTAAAACAACAACAGCGAAAAACAAAAACCTATCTCATCCTTCCCCCAATTTGGCAGGTGAAGGAACTACATTTTGTTGAAATGTAAACATCTTGCTTTAGGTAGAGACCTCTCCAAGCTGCACTGTTGCCAGAAGCCTGTAAACATCTTATCTCTGAGGAATCCTCCTTGAACTTCCTGTTGAGGCACATAGAATTGCTTGGTGAAATCCTTTCTTTGTAAGGTTGTATGGAAAAATCCTATTTGTATTACTATGAGCTGGCCTGAAATATTTTGAGAGCTACGAAACTCCTTACAGCCATGGCCTAGACCCGGCAAAGTGTAATGCGCCATTATAAAAGACTGGTTACGGAATTCATTATGACTTATACTAGACACAGCAAAAATTAAAGAATATACAGTATTCCATTCTGCAAAAAAGAAAAAAAAAAACCACCCACAGGAGGGCTTTTCAAGATGTGAAATCTCTCTTTATAAACTATACAAAGGAGATATAATCTTGATGTTAATTGCCACCAGTCATTTAACTTGATTTCATGGACATGATATGATTATTTCCCTTTGCATGTTTCTATAGCTTGGATCTAGATTATGTTGGCAGAACTAGGAAGTGGCAGATTATTTTGCTTCACATGCATGGATTCTTTGGGTAATTCTGTGCCCTTTTCACACCGACCTGTAAATTGGGGGGGGGGGGGATTAAATGTGTTATTTTAACTGTATTTTTCATAAAACTATTCTTGGTTGTATGTAGTTTAATGAAAAAGACATGCATTAAAAAGACTATACAGTATATCCTTAAATACATGTTTTCAGACAAAGGTTATTCCAAAATATTCATTTTAGTATGTTTTTGAGTCATACAATTTAGAGTAGTGTGAAAAACTAAAGAGCAATTGTGTTCTGGTTATTTATTCAAGAAGTGCAAAGCAGGCAGAATAAAATTCATAAGCATCCATAAATTGAGCTACGTTTCCAACAACAACAAAAAATCCATTAGACCAGTTAGCAATGGCCTGACAAATCTCATGGATTTTGGTTGGAACTAAGTTCAGCGCACTGTATTTCGTTTACATGCTGCACTTATATCAGGGATGAAGATGTTGTTGGTTGGAAATTCACATTCTCCCTCACTATTGGCTACTGCAACCAGTCCAGGTGTTGAAGTTGTAGCACAACAACATGGCCCACATGGCCCCCCCACCCTGCTGTATATTCTTATAGAAGCTATGGCCTAAATCCTATTGTTAGTCCAAATTAGCATACACCATCTAATCAATGGCATTTACATAGGTGCTGACTTTTCCATTTAGTGATTGATTCAATAGGTCTCCTGTGGTTGAGATTAACAACTGGATTTAAAGTTATATCTTGGTGGAATCTTCTTCCTTTTTCTTCCCCATATGCATGAGTTATAAAGTCATTAAAATTTTTATTGCTACAACTTTTACCAATCCTCTGCCAAATGTAATTTAATTGTGATATGAATTCATGCATTAAATACATGATCAAGGATATCTTTGAATACCAAACTATTAAATGTATCCAAGTCTAGTTTCCATTATGGAATACTTTAGAAGATGGAGAAGAATTATCCAAATAAGTAAAAACAATAACCTGGAAGCAGAAGTAACACAACGATTTTAGCCCCCCCCCCCACACACAAACCAAGTCTAATGCCAAGTGACATTATTCTTCACTACTGTTGTGGATGAATGGAAATAGCAAAGCTGAGGCCACTCTCAACACTATTTCTAAACTCAGCTGTTTTCGAAATAAGGTTTTTGTGAACACTGCCGGCACCAGTTGGCTCAGCTGAGTTCCCTTTTTCCTTCTTCTTTTCCAAGAACTCCAGATACAGATTACAACAAAACAAGGTTTATAATAATGGGGTGGGGGGCTAGCACACACACTCACTTAACGTCTTTCTGCCCAGTTCCCTTCACTTGCCTTGAATCATTATATACAGACTTTGATCCATTGGTCTCTTCCCCCAAGGGAAGAGACCAACGGATCCCTCCAGAGCTCAATTCTATTCACTGACGTCAGTATTGGGTGGATATTGGGTGGGTATTGGAGCTGAGGCCCCTTGTCCAAATGGACTTGGTAATCATCTTGCCCTCAATAGTGAGGGGCAGTATGCCCGCAGTAAGGGCAGTGGGTTTGGGACCCTCTTTGGGGTGGCCCCGGACTGCTCATTGCCTTAGCCTCCTTCTCCTCTGGTGTTCTTGTTGCCTCTTTCTCTGCTAGCATCAGAGCTGAGCGGTGGTAGTTTTCTCAGGCTTAGGGCTAGACATCTGTTCCTTCAGGTAAAGGTGAAGGTAAAGGTTCCCCTTGACAATTTTTGTCCAGTCGTGTTCGACTCTAGGGGGCGGTGCTCATCCCCGTTTCCAAGCCGTAGAGCCAGCGTTTTGTCCGAAGACAATCTTCTGTGGTCACCTTCCCACCAAGGTGGTCCCTATTTATCTACTTGCATTTGCATGCTTTCGAACCGCTAGGTTGGCGGGAGCTGGGACAATCGACGGGAGCTCACTCCTTCACGTGGATTCGATCTTACGACTGTTGGTCTTCTGACCCTGCAGCACAGGCTTCTGCAGTTTAGCCCGCAGCGCCACCACGTTCCTTCAGAGCAGCACGCTAATCCCTGGAGGGGGACGAGCTTCTGACTTCTGGCCTTCTGGGCAGGAAGCACAATAATTGTGTACATCTTTGCAAATCTCAGGCTAAAAGAACCTTTGGTGGATGCAGTCTCAGGTTTTTACAGCTGCTAAATATCCCGCCAATGAGAGGTCATGCCCTATGTAAAGGACTGCTGACCTCATCTGCTGTGGCAATACTAATTGTTCTATTACGTCGTGTTGCTGGGGTTCATTATTGGGCATTCGCACTTGTTTTGAAAATGCTCTTTGTTGATCAGCTCACTGTCTGACCAAAACGTCCTGCCTCTTTGTAACGTAGGCTGCCCGCTGTTAGGTAGTCCCTTTGGGCAAAGCCTCTGTGAACCCTGCCAAAGTTGGTCAGAGACATGCTGTTCCTTTGGTCTCCAATGGACCTGCTTAGGGTAGACGTAGTACCATTGGCTCCGGCACTGGAGCCAGAACTGGCACCGGTGTTGTCTGGGGCAAGCACCAGACCCATCTCTACTATCCTCACCACCATTACTGCCATAACTATTACCACAGCTGAAGGCCACTTCCCTGCCTATGGTGGCTGTTGGGGAGGAGGGTGGGTACACATTAACTTGATCTGCATAATTAAACAGAACTTAGAAAACGTAGGTGTTTTTTTTGGACTACAGTTGACCTTGCTGTCTGAGGGATTAGAAGGAAAACAGTGTATGGCTGCTGGAGGGGGGGCGGGAATGGGCTCTAAATGTGAGAAGCGTTCATTGCCCCCCCCATAAGAAATTCATCCCCAGAGTGAAAATGGACTCGTCCCAGCCCTGTGACCCAAAAGGTGAATCTCCCCGTGTGATAAAACATCAAAACACATTTGACCTAAACTTGCTTGGCAAGTTTAATTTCGGAGAGAGCCTCTTCAGCGTAAAGGAAAGGTAGATAAGTTTGTTTTGTCTTAATATAAGCTCCCCAGGCCATACGAGAACGGTGAGTGGCAACCTTGACCTACCAAATAACATCTGTTCAAACCCATCTTTCCACTTAGACAAATTGAAGATCCCGGAATATAAGAGAAAGCAGCCACTGTACATCGTGATGAATCCCAGTGATCTTTCTGACAGGTAAATTGCCAGAAGAAACAGCACTGATCGGAATGTAATGACAAAATTGTCGCATCTTAGGCCACCTGCTTTATGTACATCCCTCATCTGGAATTCTTCCCTTCAAAAATTTGGTTTCTGGAAAGAGTTTTCAATTTGCAACCTCTGCAAGGTTTCCTCACTCACTCCCTGGCACTCCATCCCCATCTTCAACCGAAAATACGAGATGTGATCTCAGCACAAAAGAAGGAATACACATGAAATGTAAAAGCAAGAGAGATGGGCAAGATAAATACTTTGTAATCGGGTTCTAGAATTTTTAAAAATATAATACAGCAAAATTGACACAAAACCACTGTAATACCATAATATAAAAGAGAAGTTAGCAGAGCTAAAATGAGCAGAATAAAAGCAAAATTGAAAGGACTTTCCTCTATTCTGAAATGACATCAAGGTGAGTGCTAGGCAAACAGCCTTGGGATTAAGAATTCCAGCTTTGTGGTATCATCAAAGACTCATTAGTCCCTTTATTCTGTAGCCAGTCACATTACAGAATTCTCCCTTCTCTGCAGAACGGCCTCCGTTGAACCTCTTATTTTATAGACAATCATAAATGGAGGCAAGTTGTTCTTCAGGCATTTCAGACCTCCTGCTTGTGGAATGCTCTCCTGCAGGAAATACGCCAGGCACCCTCCCTTCACACCTTTCAGAAGCTCTGGAAAAGAGATTTTTAGGGAAGCCCTTGAGGACGCCCTCCTCATTTAACGGGACAGAGGAAGAATGAAGAAGAACACTGAACGAGGGAATATCTGTTTGCTAATTTTCTGCTGCCTGTCCTGTTAAGGGGAATTATAGTTTAGTGTTAGTTTTTGTTTGTTCAGTCGTTTAGTCGTGTCCGACTCTTCGTGACCCCATGGACCAGAGCACGCCAGGCCCTCCTATCTTCCACCGCCTCCCGGAGTTGTGTCAACTTCATGTTGGTTGCTTCGATGACACTGTCCAACCATCTCATCCTCGGTCATCCCCTTCTCCTCTTGCCTTCACACTTTCCCAACACCAAAGTCTTTTCCAAGGAGTCTTCTCTTCTCATGAGATGGCCAAAGTACTGGAGCCTCAGCTTCAGGATCTGTCCTTCCAATGAGCACTCGGGGTTGATTTCCTTTAGAATTGATAGGTTTGTTCTCTTTGCAGTCCAGGGAACTCTCAAGAGTCTCCTCCAGCATCACAATTCAAAGGCATCAGTTCTTCGGCGGTCAGCTTTCTTTATGGTCCAGCTCTCACTTCCATACAACACTACAGGAAAAACCATAGCTTTGACTATTCGGACTTTTGTTGGCAAGGTGATGTCTCTGCTTTTTAAGATGCTGTCAAGGTTTGTCATTGCTTTCCTCCCAAGAAGCAGGCGTCTTTTAATTTCAGGGCTGCTGTATCCATCTGCAGTGATCATGGAGCCCAAGAAAGTAAAATCTGTCACTGCCTCCATATCTTCCCCTTCTATTTCCCAGGAGGTGATGGGACCAGTGGCCATGATCTTAGTTTTTTTGATGTTGAGTTTCAGACCGTTTTCTGCACTCTCGTCTTTCACCCTCATTACAAGGTTCATTAATTCCTCCTCACTTTCTGCCATCAGAGTGGTATCATCTGCATATCGGAGGTTGTTGATATTTCTTCCAGCAATCTTAATTCCGGCTTGGGATTCCTCCAGTCCAGCCTTCCGCATGATGTATTCTGCATATAAGTTAAATAAGCAGGGACACAATATACAGCCTTGTCGTACTCCTTTCCCAATTTTGAACCAATCCGTTGTTCCATATCCAGTTCTAACTGTTGCTTCCTGTCCCACATATAGGTTTCTCAGGAGATGGATAAGGTGGTCAGGCACGCCCATTTCTTTTAGGACTTGCCATAGTTTGCTGTGGTCCACACAGTCAAAGGCTTTTGCATAATCAATGAAGCAGAAGTAGATGTTTTTCTGGAACTCTCTGGCTTTCTCCATAATCCAGCGCATGTTGGCAATTTGGTCTCGAGTTCCACTGCCCCTTCGGAATCCCGCTTGTACTTCTGGGAGTTCTCGGTCCACATACTGCTGAAGCCTACCTTGTATGATTTTGAGCATAACCTTGCTGGCGTGTGAGATGAGTGCAATTGTCCGGTAGTTGGAGCATTCTTTGGCACTGCCCTTCTTTGTTAGTTAATTTATAATGTATGCTCTTTTGCATTTTGTTGTACACTGCCCAGAATAGTGAGTTTGCTAGATGGGCAGTATAAAAATCAGACAGACAGACAGACAGACAGACAGACACAGATAGATAGATAGATAGATAGATAGATAGATAGATAGATAGATAGATAGATAGATAGATAGATAGATAGATAGATAGATAGATAGATAGATAGATAGATAGATAGATAGATAGATAGATAGATAGATAGATAGATAGATAAAATTCAATCCCCCTTGCCCTAGCAGTTAGGTACTGTACTCTGCTAAAGGAGTGAAGTCATCCCTCATCATGTAATAATGGTAATATAGCAGTTATAGTTATTGAGAAATGGATTTAATTACAAGTAACTGATTACTTGAAAGGCAGTGTGCTATAGTGGACAGAGTGCCAGACTAGGGCTCAGTAGATGTTGTTTCCAATCCCCACTTGGATATAGAAGCTCATTGAGGGGGAGGGCTACTGGCAAGGCTGACCCACTCCTTGGACGTCTTTAGGAGTGGTTACTTTGAAAACTCTGTTAAGGTCACCAGGAGTTGGAATCAACTTGGTGGCACATAAATAACAGCAGTAACTCATTACTTGCAGCCAATTGTTTCTGCATCTGCCTAAGGTTCAAATAAGTAAGTGCTTTGGGCTAGCTGTGATCAGTTCTTTTCCAGCATGGATTTACAGGCATCATAGCAACCCGTGACAGTTCCAGGCAAACCCTTCCTACCAGAAATGCTGTTGGATGTCATCAAACTTCTGCTGTGTTATTCATAGTTTGCACAGCTAAATGAAAGTCAGTTGTGACACATGCACAAGTTACGGATGAAATAATGTATAATTTAAAGATGTAATCATGCAAATCAGGCCACTCAGCATTTTTAGAAATATTAATTTCATTATGCAGGGAAGTCTGGAGTGCCTATTCCAAGTCCAGCAGAAAGACAGGTCTGTTCCAACTCTGTAATTTCAGTGGACACAAGGTCACCTAGCTCGGTGCTACATTCTGACCCATATTTATGCTAAAAAAATTTTTTTATTAAATTTCAAATTACTTACAAATTACTGGCTCATCTTTTAAGACTTCACACAATTGTAGTTGACTAAATTCTAAATATTCAACAATGAGGGACTGTAACAGCGAGTGCTATAATGTGCTTTGTTCAGCATATCCAACATATATTCTGTTGTAACCCTTTGTGCATTGGCCAGAATCATGATTGGCCTATGAACCCAAGATCATGATAGTTTGCCTGAGACTCCTTGGTAAATTTGTAGATGGGACAAACCTTGACTTATTTATTTATGTCCTTTTGATTTTATGGAAAGCTCCTGATCACTACACTAATTTGTTTGGTAAACAGACAGTTCAAGTGTCCATGCCCCTTGGATAGAATTGCAGATGAAGCAGAGTGGAACCATGCAATTACATTTCTGTTGCTCATTTCTGGGTCATTCCCCATATGTTGGATGGGTAACATCTACAGCAGGAAGACTACTTCTGCTTACTTTCTACATGTTCTAGAACAATGACTACACAGAGTTCTGGGTCATCTAGGAAATGATGAGTGCATCTGTACTAGGCAGCAGTAGCAGCTTGATGACACCTTAATCGCTCCATTCTACAGAATCTTGGGATCTGTACACTGCTAAGGAGCTCTGCTTTAGTGCCTTGAATTCCAGCATGGAATTCTTTGTGTCTCAGCTATTTGCCAATCCCAGGATTCCAGAAGATGGTGCAGTTAAAGCAGCATCAGACAATTGCAATTGTGCAGAGTGCATTCTACAAGAGTGGAACAAGGCTGCCGGTCTCGGATCTTGCAGATGTTAAACTTCCAAGGAACAGAAGAGGATAGACCTGAACGATGGAAATGAGTTGAAGTGGATCGAGCCAGTGAATGATATCCCGCTCCCAGTTGCACAAGACTAACTGCATGAGGAATAGACCCCTGCATAGAGCTTATATGAGCCAGATATATGTGAAGGACTTAGATACTCTTTACTGTAATGATACTTGAGAGCAGTGCAGGCCTTATGTTTGGAATGACATCCTGGAAGGGCTAGTCAAAGATATGTTGCTGCCCGAGACAAACAAAATATTGTGTCCAGTTCAAGGCACAGAAGCTGAATACACTATTGAATCTTCTTATGACACAGGGGACAGGACAACGTCCTTTAAATGGCAGCAGCTAGCTTAAGGGGGGGGCAGGAGAGGCCACATACCCTGTGAAACTATGTTTCACAACACCTCACTACCCAATTCTGCCTTCCAGGTACTCTACAGCAGTGGTCCCCAACCTTGGGCCTCCAGATGTTCTTGGACTACAACTCCCAGAAGCCTTCACCACCACTTTTGCTGGCCAGGATTTCTGGGAGTTGAAATCCAAGAACATCTGGAGGCCCAAGGTTGGGGACCACTGCTCTACAGTACAGCACATTGGGGCTGGAAAGCAGGGAAGTCATATGGCAAGGAAAGGAAAGGAAAGGAAAGGAAAGGAAGAGCTCAATCTCATTGATCAGATAGTCCATCCAGTTCTGAATGTATGTTGTTGCAGCTGCATGACTGAGACAATGTTGGGATTCTGTGGCTGCACCATCCATCCTACTGCTCCACAGTCCCCTGTTCTGAGCTATCTAGGGTGATCTCTGGTATGCCATTGGGTTACTCCAGACCTATTGTCCTGAGGGACTTTGACATTTCTGCTGGATTTGTTCCATCCAGAGTAGCTCGTGTCTGCCATGACAACCATGGACCTCTTCCTGTTAGTAGCTGGCCCCAGATATATGGCAGGGCACATTCTGAGTTTGGTGTTCTCTCCTAGAGTTCTTAAGATGGAAGGCTTCTATGTGAGTCTTTTGTCACAGAGAAATGATCATCCGGTTTGCAGGATGGTGGGCTGATTCGGTTTACACTGGCAACTGACGTGAACCTAAACAGGGTGGTGGACTGATCCAGATGGTCCACACCAAGTGGCTGACAGATCCAAGATGTTTCCTGAATGTGCCTGGGGAGCTTCCTCTTTCACCTGTCAATGACAGTATGGAAGATCTGACTGATAAATGGATCATGAAAATAAATAGAAGGTTGAAGCTATGGGTCCAAGTGCTCTCTCCCTACATGTAGGGTCAGCTCCCTGGTTTAACAGGGTAATCAAACTGGAGGGGGTGGGCAGAGCATAAGCAGAGGAAAACTGAGGATAAATCAGATGGCAGATGGGCTGTAATCCACCTGGAAAGTTATGCTTCAGGGACAAGGACAGCTACAAAAGCTCATATCTCAGTGACCATCAGGTTTGCCCTTAGTAAGCCAATGGTGGTTTTCTGAAGTTACCAAGGTCTTTTTCTGGAGAAGGGATACAAGAGTGGTTGAACTGCTTGCTGTGAGCAATGTGCTATGAGTTTTGCAGGGAATGTCCTGCATCAGATTCACTTTGACTTGGACTATAATTATGTGCTGTCTATCGGAGCAGGGCAACTCAATAAAAGCTTAGCAATGGCTTGACTCCTTAGCTGGGATTTCCCCACCAGCTTGTAGATTTTCAGTAGATGAGCTGACTGTTTGGAATAATGAGGAGGACTACCTCCTGCTTACTCCGTTCTTGCTCATCCTAGCCAATTAACTCAGTAGGACAGATGCTATGGTTTCCTCACAGGAATGGGCTGTTCCTTCCTGTATCAAGGAAGCTGTTTCCATGCTACTGTTAAAGAAACTTGCCCTTGGCCGAGAAATTCTAATTAGTTCTGTGCTTCCTAATAGGCCAAGTTTGTAGCCTGGGAGAACTCCATGAGTCTCCACTATCCACAGATTCCTAGGTTGCAGCAGTGATGAGGACGGCTTTAGCTCACTCTGTGTGCCCACTACGACCTTTTTTGACTTGACCTGACATAGCTTAGTTACCTCTTGTCTTGATCACTGGCGGTATGTGAGACTATCCTTGAAAAGGGTCCAGGATTTTTTAAATGGTGCACTGTGAAGTAGCTAGACTGCTAACTGATACACAGTATAAAGATCGTATGATCCTAAAACTCAAAGACTTACACTGGTTGCTAATTCTTTACTGGGAATTCAGAGTGGTGGTTCTAACCATAAAAGGCGGTGGGTTTAACCATCGAAGCCCTAAGTGATGTGGAATCTAGCTGTCTAAGAGACTGTCTGTCTTGTTTTGAACCTGGCTAGGTGTTAAGTTTTTCAGCTCTTGAAAACACCAGCAGCTGCAAAGGTCTGCCTGACAGGCGTGCAGAAGAGGGCGTTCCCCTATGCCTCCCCCCCCCAAAAAAAAACATGGAATGCAATCCCCTCAATGCTGCAGTTTCCTCTCTTGCTGCAATTAGAGACTGTGTGAAGGCTCATCTTTTAAAATGGCATATGATATTGTAATGATTTCAGTTGTTTGTAGACTGTATTATTTTGTTTCACTTGAGTTTAATGAGTTTATGGTTCACAGTTTTGTTTTTGTTTTGTTCTGCTTATGCTGACCTTTAGTATGCTCTAGTAGTGGAGAGGTGGGGTAGAAATTTAATGTGATTGTCACCATCATCATCTTTGAACTGCAGAGCTGAAGAGGGTCCTATGGATCACCGAGTCCAGCCTCTTTCAAGTGGAGGATCAAACTCCCAACCTCTGGCTCCACAGCCAGGGACCTAAACCACTGAGCTATCCAGCAGTTCATCATCATCTGGCTCTTCACTCTGACTTTATCTCTACCAGTCAGGCATATGATGGTAGAACATCATATGGCCTGAGTCCCTGTTCTTATTTATTTGTTAAATTATTTTTATATTTGTGGAAGTAAAAATTTCATTCATTCATTCATTCATTTAATGTATAATTCTTCCCTCACAAGAGCTGAGGGCAATAACATTCCATATAAAAATATGGTTAAAATCATCAATTACAAATATCTAAAATCACAGATCTAGAATAGAATAGAAAACATGGATGCAAAAGTTAAACATTATAAATATTCCAAATTCATGCCTAAAATGTTAGCATACAATACAGAGTCAAAGCTTGTCTCATCTCACCTGTTACTCCGTTAAGAGGCCTCGGTCAGCCTTGACCTCCATTCCTCAAAAGACATCCCACAAAAACCAAGTCCCTGACCAAAAGTCAGATAGGGGTTGTTCATTTCAAGGCAGGGCCATTAAGAAGTTCTCTTCCTTTCTAAATATAGACTTCCAGTCTCACTAATTGGAAAGAGGAAATCAACTGACCCCTGGAGAATCACTCAGGCGGTTTTGACAGTTCTGAGTTATATCCTGGTTAAGCCTTAATGACCTTTGCTATACTGTACATCTCACTTTATAGGAGATTTAATCACTGAAATAAGTAATTACAATACCTCCTCCACTTGATTTATGTTCCGTTCATTTTTGCAGCACACTGTGGTATTGGGTTCTCCTGCATTTGTGTCAGGCTTAGGACTATCTGACAGATTTAGGAAGTTTCCTACAACAACTCCCAAATATATGGCCTTATCAGTATGCTACAGCACCTTCCTAAGCCCTGGATCCAACAGGCTTTTAACACATTTCCCAAAGACTTATTACCTCAATCCCTGTACTATCTACAGGATGCATCTATCACATTCCAGCGTTCTAGGACTAAGACAGATCTTTAAACCAATGGCTGTACATGAGGATGGCTGCATTATAAAAAGAAAGAGATTCACAGGTAATCCCTAAACCAAGGTCTAACCCAGGTTTCTCACAGGCATAAAATTTGAAATGACACACACATATACATATATTATAACTTGAAAAGGTAAATTTCATGGACCACAACCTCCAGAATGCCCAGAAGGAATATTGGCTATCCTCGTTGCAGGATCCTGGGATTTGTAGTCTAAGAACAACTGCCCCAAGCTCTGGGGCATTTCAGCCAAAGGAATTAAAGTATACCTACCTGTCTTGAGCTTACACCCCTCCCCAAATGTTTCAGCTAAGCTGTTTTCCTCATTTGCTTTTAACAATATAATGTGTGCAACTATTTGCTCCCTCACTATGTGCTTGACCAAAGATAAGAATTTTCCATAAAGTGATAAATTGCACCAGATGTTGGAAGGCAGGTCTCTTGGCGACGTCACAGCCAGTTTCTACCAAATATTCCCAGAACTATTTCTTGTCCCGAGCTTCCCCTTACAAAGAAAAGATGAGTACTGATGAGATGCCCAGGCTCTTCTACTCATTGGGAGTCATAACTTTCCTTACTTATCATTGCGCTCAGCTTGGTTTGAGGTTTCCCAAACTAGTCTACCAATGAGGGTATTGAAAACATAGATTATACCCCTGGGAACCTGATCTTTTTCCTTGCTTTCTGCTCACGAAAGGTTCAGATCTCCTGCAGCTATACTCTGGGCACATGGCTATGGGCACATGGCTACATGGTAGCAACAGGGGAAGAACAATACTTTCCTATGTGCAGAACTGTTGCAAACAATGAGACAGCATTTGAAAAAAGGCATTTGAAACTCTAAGATGCAAAGTATTTTAACTATTATGAAAAAACCCAAGACCTTTCTCTGAAATCTAACCCAAGGCTCAAATTATGACAGATGGAGAACATTAATGAAATCCCCAACTCCCGTCACTGCTTTGTCATGAGCGATTTCTTTCATCAGGTTTCACCCATCTTTGTGACACAATAGGGAAGCCAGGCAGCTGATGTTTCTTCCAACCGGCCACCCCATCCTTCCATTCTACTCCATTTTTGAGGGCTTTATGTCTTCTTCAGACTTTCATTGGGGCATAATGAATGCATGTTGGATGGGAAAGCAACATTATGGTGGCAGGTCACAACAATGACCTACACACATGTTCATTATAATGTGACTGTGTGGGTGTGGAGAGAGAGATCGAGAGATCATTCATGAAACAGTGCATTTAGAGATTTGCTTCGAATGAGAGGAAACCCTGGAAAAGCTTTATAAATGCTATTGTTACAGTCAATTCAGAATTCTCATTGTGAATTTAGCTTCTTATTTTTATGAACAATCTGTTCCAAATTTCTGTTTAGTACCTGGGGCAGGGGACACTGATTGGAAAGAAAGAAAAAAGCAAATACTCCATTGCAGATCAGAGAGTCTATATATTCCCAAGACAACACTCTCCATCTGCCTTACATACATGTTGAACAATGACCAATTAGACATCTGTGGATCAAGAAACAGACAGAACCTTTGGTCTAAATAAAAGGGAACTCCAAGGGAAATAGAAATGGAGAACACACTGTCACACACTCCCAGACACTACAGGTGCATCAGCAAAAACTTGTGTTCAAAAGATATCTAAGGTTGCCGATAGACATTTAAAGAACCAGCAAGTCAACATCCTTTCTGCTCCAGGCAAAGTGCCAGCACTGAAACAACCAGAAATACTATGTGAAAGCAGGAAGCAGTTCCTGTGCTCTCTAAAATTATCCTTGATGGTTAGCAAATCAATAACCTTGGCAAATCATTACTGGGGGACAGCAGAGAGATTCTGTAACCATCCTGCTTTTATTCGACCAGCTTTGTTTGGACATTTTTCACCTCTGAAAAAAAGGCATCCTTTAATCCTCATTTCCTTTCTTCTTAGCAACCCAGGATATAATATAAGAAATACCTGATTGGCAAAAAGTTGAGGCTAAAGTGGTGTGACAGATAAAATAAGTTCAGAAGATTTTGATGCCATCACCAGTGTGGAAAGAGTTACATGTAAATCATTTTGGATTAAACAGAAAATCTTCTTCTTATTCTAATGAAAGGATCAGTACTTCAAATATTTCAGACTTATATATATTTCAGACACACATATATATATGGTAGCAATAGGGGACAGCAACACTTTCCTATGTGCAGAACTGTACATACATGCATGCATGCATGCATGCATGCATGCATGCATGCATGCATGCATACATACATACATACATACATACATACATACATACATACATACATACATACATACATACATACATACATACATACATACATACATACATAGAAAGTTCATATTATGTATTTTATTTCATATATATAGACCTCCTATTACTATTGCCTATAGGAACTTCCTATAGGCAATAGTAATAGGAGGTCCTATCTGATCTGCACTTGGAGCTCTGCAAGCCTGAGGACCTAAACCCCACTCTTAGATCTTATGGATTTATCCCCAGCATAGCAACAAGGAAAGTGAGGTTATAGCAAATGACGACAGATCCCACCAGCGGCACAAACACCAGCCCAGATTCTCCTTCATAGTACCTCCCAGGATAGCTTGGCTATGATTGTCTCCCTCCCACAATGCATCTGCAATGATGCTATGTTGTGACACAGCATCATTCAGGGAGGTATTGTGGGGCCAATGTAATACAGTTCCTCACCAATAAGCAATGCCTGCTGTTGAGGTGTGCATAACCCTAGGATTTGCATTGGGATCTTGCCCAGACCTGTCAGACAGCTCTAGGGACCAGGTGGGTACAGGTGATTGTTGATTTTACTTTGAAGAGCTGCCAGCCCTCAAACAGATCTGCCCCCAATTCTTCTATTTCAAAGAAGGAGTGTATGATCTGCCTTTGAAAGTTTCCACAGCCACCTCAGTGCCTATCAATTTCCCTCCACCATCACCATCCAGAGAGCTTCCTCAGCTTCTAACTGAGCCAGTCTGGTTTCCTTTTATTGCCGTGGTGATGAAGAGCTGATTCTGATAGACAGAGAAGATGCCTAGAAGAAATATGGTAGTCTAGGCGAGCAGTGAGACAGAAAGAGAACATTTCAGCTTTGGGGAAAAGTTACAGTTAAAATGAGGGATTATTCATTAGACTCTTGAGATTTTTTGTTTTTGTTTCTTTGTTTAGCTAAAGCAATTTGTCTAAAGACAGTGCCAATTAGCAAACAGATAAATAACACATTACAGCATTAAGTGCTTCCTGTATTTTCTACTTTGGGGACTCGGAGGCTATTCGTTTCATACATCATTTATACTGTTAGAGCATCGTAGCTTTCTCAGACAACAATGAAAAGGATGGAGCTGATTCCTTCATTGTGGGTAGAAGAGCTCAAGAGATCAAGGTCAGCATTTTAAAGGAAAAGAGCATCTAAGAAACAAATTTTACCCCTATCTTTCTGAAAGGAATTAGCAGAGGCTTAAAATCTTGCCTTTTTTGCAGTGACCATACTTGGTGGAGAGTTCTGGGAATTGTAGTTTTTCAAGCTCAGGAGTCAGTACAGATCGTGGTTAATTTCCAGATTGGTAAGCATTATTTGTGGTGAGTTCTTAATTCATTGAGGTTTTTTTTCCAGCTTCGCCATTTTTCCATTGATTCTTCCTTTACAAAGACTTACAGCCTGTCAGGAAAAGAGGGAGACAAAATATGAGAAGGTTTGAATTTATCAAGGAAGCCACAGGCTTGGGTTTACAAAAGGTGAACAGGGCTGTTGACGGGAGGACATTCTGGAGATCACTCACTCATAGGGTGCATGTAAGTTGGAAGTGACTTGACAGAACACCACGACAGCAATGTCTGCCAAAAGCAACAGGAAGTTTTACCATAGCATATTGCTTAGATGCTGTTTTAATCCAAGATCTGTAAGGGAATTTGTCAGTTTCTGATCAATCTGATGCAAAGCAATGAAGTTTGAAGTGGCACTCCAGTTGAATTGGGGCTCTTAGAAGTGCTGGGCATTACTTTGATGCTTCAGTTCAAAAAGCTGATTTAAGAAACAAACAAACAAACAAACCTTGGGTCAAATGAATTTCACTTAGAAAGTGAAAGTAATAATGTAACAGAACCAGAAAGTTCAAAGCAAAAGGGGATTGAGGGATCCAAGATTCAATGGAAAGCCTAAGCTCTCCTGAAAGCTTCTGTCTCCAGATAAATTCCCTTGATTCATAATATGAGAAATTTCAATCAAATACATTACCCACTGGGACAGCAAAACTCCTAATCATCAGCTTTTCTTCCTCCTTCCATAAATGATTTTGTACATAAATTTGAGTAATTTTCATGGTTCCCAGCAGAGCAAGGGAAAGGAAGGGAGAGCGGCAGGAAACATGTAGGAGCTTTGCCTGCACACTGGAGGTTGAGCAGTAGTTGATGGCACTGAATTTCATTCTCCATTCCAGGTCAGAGCCCTTTGTTTTCCCCTATTTTTGTTTTTGTCAGTATTTGGATCCATACAAATACTTTCAAAAATATGGCTACCAACAAAGTGGACAAGCTACAAATTGACTCAAAATGAACCAGTTGCTCTTAGTAAGACAAATAATTTAGACCAAATTGAGGTGCATAGTAACAGAGTACAGTGGACCCTTGACTTACAGACGGCTTGACTTACAGACTTTTTGAGTTACAGACTTCTCTGGCCGCAAAATTTAGGTTTGACTTGCAGTCTGAGAATTGACTTACAGACCAGAAAAAAACCAAAATGGAACAAAAACGGCCTGTTACGGGATTAATCGGTTTTCAATGCACTGTAGGTCAATGGAGACTTGACTTACAGACTTTTTGACTTGAGAACCGCCTTCCAATACGGATTAAGTTCTCAAGTCAAGACCCCACTGTAACACTATTTTTTCAAAGAAACTGGTCCGTGATGAAGGCTGTGTTGCACAGGCTGAGGTACTCTTGACTAGTGCTATTATCTACCTCTCATTACCTCTTGTTAGCAAGGTCAGTAGTCACAGATGGTGGGAGCTATGATCTAGCCATTTGCAGAGATGAGAGGTTTCCTGTTCCTGCTCTAGGATGATAGACTGTCTACTTCCCAAGCACTATTGCTAGTGCAATTGCTGCTCTTCATGGTGATCATTTGTGAGAATATCCCCCACTCTCCCAGTATCTGCAATCTAGAAAGTAGGGCCAGGTTCGTATCAAATATTTTGGTCCCCATATGTTGGGGCTTCTGCAAACGGAGATTAGATTACCTACCAAACATTTATAAGACATCCCCATTTATAAGACACTCCCCCACTTTTCTAACCTCAAAATTAAGAAACCTTAGCTTTGAGTATTCAGCCTCTGAGCTCAGAACACTCAGACATTAGGAGTCCCTATTGAATCTGAGCCTACAGGCTCCACCTCCAACGAGGTGTATTCCAGTCGGTTTGTTCAGCATCAGCTGACATCAGTTCCATAAGACTCATTACTGGAGGAAGCTAAATCTCCTGACTGAATGAAGCCTGTCATTGTAGTGGCAAGGTATGGGCTGTTTTGTTCTCTCTGTGTTCTCAGCTTACTTCCATGTAAAAGACGCCCCTCAATTTTTAGTGTAATGATTTTAGGAAAAAGTAGTGTGTTATATGCAGAATACATCATGCGAAAGGCTGGACTGGAGGAATCCCAAGCCGGAATTAAGATTGCCGGAAGAAATATCAACAACCTCCGATATGCAGATGATACCACTCTGATGGCAGAAAGTGAGGAGGAATTAAGGAACCTTTTAATGAAGGTGAAAGAGGAGAGTGCAAAAAACGATCTGAAGCTGAACATAAAAAAACTCAGATCATGGCCACTGGTCCCATCACCTCCTGGGAAATAGAAGGGGAAGATATGGAGGCAGTGACAGATTTTACTTTCTTGGGCTCCATGATCACTGCAGATTGAGACAGCAGCCACGAAATTAAAAGACGCCTGCTTCTTGGGAGGAAAGTGATGACAAACATTGACAGCATCCTAAAAAGCAGAGATATCACCTTGCCAACAAAAGTCCGCATAGTCAAAGCTATGGTTTTCCCTGTAGTGATGTATGGAAGTGAGAGCTGGACCATAAAGAAAGCTGACCGCCGAAGAATTGATGCTTTTGAATTGTGGTGCTGGAGGAGGCTCTTGAGAGTCCCCTGGACTGCAAGGAGAACAAACCTATCAATTCTAAAGGAAATCAACCCTGAGTGCTCACTGGAAGGACAGATCCTGAAGCTGAGGCTCCAATACTTTGGCCACCTCGTGAGAAGAGAAGACTCCTTGGAAAAGACCCTGATGTTAGGAAAGTGTGAAGGCAAGAGTAGAAGGGGACGACAGAGGATGAGATGGTTGGACAGTGTATGCGAGGCAACCAGCATGAATTTGACACAACTCCAGGAGGCGGTGGAAGATAGGAGGGCCTGGCGTGCTCTGGTCCATGGGGTCACAAAGAGTCGGAAACGACTAAACAACGAGTGTCTTATACACTGAAAAATAAGGTACCTTTCATGGATCTTCAAGAAACCAGCACATAATGTGAGTTCTCATCTCACACATCTAGAGAGCATCAGGAAAACCAGAAGTTTGTTGTTGTATACTTAGTGCTATTATATACTTAATACTGTTCACCACAAGACTCAGTGATATAAACAAATCATTACCGGGGCAAAGGTCAGGACATTTCTAATATTTTGATTATAAGAAGCTTTCTTCTCTCTGCCAAAGAAAGGTGTTCAAAAAGTATATTTAGAAAATTTTTAGAAAGAGATGAAATGAATACCCAGCTCCAGTCTGAACTTGTCTCAGAAACAAAATAAACATACTTTGGCTTTCTATTTCTCTGTCAAGATGGGTGGGCCTAATACGTGAGGCACAACCTGCAGTTAGACAGCTCATACACTGTGAAGATGCTTTTCATGAGGGATCCCAACTGCTTATGTGAACTTGTTCTGTATGTTATATGCATGTGTCACCACCTTCTTTTCTGTGTGGAGGCTGTAAATGTTGGTTTTATTTTACTGACTTCAATCTTGTCATCCATTAGCAGATTGCTGACAATTAAAGGATTCCTTTTGTGATTTCAGGGTGCTCACTGCTTTGCTTGCACACAATACATTGAATCTCAGAATCACAAAAGAAAAATTTTCATCTGCAGTACATGTCATTCCTGTTGCACAGGTGGAGCCCACCCACCAGAGGATGTGGGGCACTGTGTTGTTTAGGTGTACATCCCTCCTTTTTGCCTGCATTTCCTTTCACACACAAGTATCACTGTTCACCATGACTATGTCTATTTTTGAATAAAGCCTTTTAGAGCATTTTCAAATAAACTTTTAATCTATGTATTAGATAAGAAGATGGAATTGATCCATATATCTTTCCTTCATGCAGTACCCCATAATAGGGAAATTCTGAATTTATGTCTTGCCTTTTTGCCATAAAATGCACTATTTCCATGTCACATTTAGCTATCAGAATCACAAAAGAGAAGACTCTTTCTGTTTTTGGTTACAGAAAGTAGTGCAAAATAAGGATGCACTGGTGTCTAATGACACAATACATACTATCACATATTTTTCCAAATTTTAAGGGTGAAATTTGGGTGTGCCAGCTGGCCCACCCTGACATCACATGAACCAGCTACCTTATTACTAGCATCCTATGTATTACACAAACATGTACAAGGAACAATCTTTGAGAATATGGCTGTACCTGTGAAGGCTTTCACAGAGACTCCTAAACAATTAGGTTTCGGATCACATAGAAGACATGAAAGACAGTCAAATGCACAAAATCTCTCCTCTGCAGCCATTCATAGCCAATGTGCAGGTGCCAGGGGAAGGGCTAGTTAGCATGTTTCGATGGAGGCATGGCTCTCCTCCCATCACATCTCATTAGAATTTGTGAATGTCTCATCTGTTTAAGACTTCCAAGTTTGGTGGCAGTGCTTTCAATTAATCTTTTCTGTTTTTGAAAGCTAACACCTCACAATGCAGCAAATTTATGTTGGAAAGGAAACCACTTCTACCACACTCTGTTGAACGTTCCTTTTCTCTGATTTTGTTCCAGACTGTAAACACAGAAACAAGTGGAGTTCTTCCTATCTGACCTAGTTAAGGACTTCTGGCCAGTTTCGTGCTTGTGTTTCAGACTAACGAGCTGGTTCATGTGGCACCCTACAGCTATGAATAGACCATTATGGGTCAAGCATGAATATACATGTGTACGCAGACAATAATGGGTCATGTCTCTCTCTCTCATTATATAATATGCCCTTTTGTTGAATTATGTGATAGATAGTTTTAGTGACCAGGAGCTCCTGAAAACACTTGTGACAGTTATACAGAACTCAAATGATTCTGTACTTCCATTCCCAATGTACAATTCTGTAGAACAAAACATTTTAAACACCAGACCAATACTAATATTGCGGCTCTCAAAAGTATGTATGTTGCAATTACTTCTCTTGTTTTCTGTCAAAAGCAGTAGCTGAGCATCTTCTGCTACCTTAATTACAGAAGAGAGTTTTCATGGGGTCAGAAAGTGAACATTTGATCAGCTTGACTTATACAGATTTTGGATTTCTGCATGACACAGCATTATCATTTCTGCTTTCCTTCAGAATGCATAATGAAAACTGTTCTCCTGGTGTGTGCCAGATTTCTGGGATTCTTTTGACAAGTCTTCACGCGTGCAAGGAATTAATGTTTCAACATTCCTCACAGCAGTAAGATCAAGGCAGCAACACCAACTGTTGTATTTAGCTGAGTTTGCTATCTTGTTATTAGAAAAATATCCAGAGGCTAGAATGTTCAATTTCAAGTTTAATCCATCAGTGTTAAATGATAGAAACGGGCTGTTAATTTTTTTTTTTTTTTTTTTTTTGCTGTTCACGTTTAAAGCTGAAATAGTTTAATTTCTCAAATTAACATTATTAATTTTTTAAATTAAATTGTTAGCTTTGAAATAAACCAGGGGATCTACAGAGAATGACGTGGAACAGAATTAATAATCACTAATTTTATCATTAGTTTTTCTAGTACTTCTAATAAGTAAGAGCAAATAATGCTCTTTCATATTTATTTTTTCATTCAGAGTAAATGAATGGATATTTCATAATAATAACCTCTTCTGTCTTTTTTCTCCCTCTGTTTAACTTCTCATTTTTTGTTTGTTTTAACTCGATATTCATCCATATATATGTTGGACCTGGAAACCCTACAGAACACTACTGGTTCCCACTGGCCTTAGGCTCATTGTTCTTGAGCATTAAGAAAGTTCTCCCCTCCCACTGAGAGTCCCTCTCTCCCACATACACACAAGGAAACTCTAATAGCTCCTGAATGTACAAGTCACATGTGCAAATCTAAAACAAATTTCTTTGGCTCTCAAATGTTCATGTCTATTTTAGCCTACTGAGCATTCTCTCTGTATTAGAGAAAACCAATGATCTTCCTCTCAGGCTCTAAACTTCAGAAAGGCATTTGTTCTTCAGTACGTCTGCTTGATTCCTGCATGTCTCCCAAGATATAGCCAGATAGTTACATAAGCACAGCGAAGTGTGAGCCTAAGGTCAAAAGGGTAAAGATATATACAACACAAATTAGTCTCAATATTTGTACTCACAAACCTAAAACCAGACTCATTAAAATGAATGGGTCTTGGCAATAATTACTAGTGTAAATCTCATTGATTCAGTGGGTCCATTCTAGGTAGAGCAAATATTGACTGAAATCCTGTTGCGCTGTTACACAAAAGGTGTAACTTTCGGAGGGGAACTGCTTCAAATGAAGGTATTTCCACAGATAGAATCCTGTTGTGCAACTACACAGACACAACTTGGGATTGTATATGTGGTAGTTGCGCTAGCACTGAGATGAAAACGACACTCCCAAAGCACTTCTGCTGGTGCATTGTGTAATTGCAGGACCAACTGTGCAATTGCATAGTGCAACTCCTTGTTGCAAGTGCCATCCCTGATACATTTATGCTAGAGTAGCCTTATGTTGTGCCAGCATGAACAGGGCATTTGCTGTTATCGGGTGCATGCTGAGTTTCACAAGTCAGTGCGCAACAGATCATGTCTTAACTTGAGACAATCTGTCTCCAAATGTTACACTTTTTGCCTAACAGCACAACAGGATTTCAACCACAAGATTTAGCTCATGGCAGCAGAGTTTCAACTGGGTGTTCAAGCCTTTTCTCTCCTTGGCCCGTATTCTTTTTCTTATGATTAACCTGGATTTCACCCTCTCATCTTTCTTAATACAGCAACATATACGGGGCACTGATGGATGAAAAGTTAACATTTCTTTAAGCATGCAAATAAATCTTAAAACATAAATAAATAGGAACATACAATTCAATTAAACTATAGGTTTTCTCCTCCTCCACATTTAACAGCCGTTCCTTTAGTGAAGGGGAACCTAGCCGATTATGCCACGGTCTGCGTGGCACAAAAACGTATTGTCTGGGCAATGCATATTAAACATAAGAGGACACTAGGTGCAATTAATAAAATTAAAGAACTGTTTCTTGCAGATGGATATGCAGTGAAATAATGGAATAGCAGCCCTACACTGAGCTGTCATGCATCAGATCCTGCATCTGTTATGGAAATCAGCAGCCATGGGGGCCTTTTGTTCCGGCTCAAGCTCTCCCAACAGGGATTTGGCTGAAGTAGTTTTTCTTGTTATTAAACATGATTTCTGGCTAGTTGAGAGCAGATGCTACTACAGCATTTGGTGCTAGTAATAACCAACCTCTGAGCAAGCTGCAGCCTATGGGATATTTGGATATTCAGTATGGTCTGAAAAGGCTTATTTTGGTTAAAAGATTGTGATGCGTGTCATTCAGTTGCTGTTTTGCACATGAATGCAGCTGACATTTGGACAGCCTGGTGGCCCTGCTCTTTTGGCCGGGGCCAGGGAAACAATGGCCATGTGATCATTCATTTCATGATAGAGGTAAACTACTAATTGGAAAAGATACAGGAAGCAAATGTGGCTGAAGGTGTGTTTCTCTGTGTGTGTGATCGGGAGAGAGAGAGAGAGAATGAGAAAGAGAGTACTGTATGAGTGAGAGATCATATTATTATTAGGAATGCTGTGAGGGTAAGAATGACACACACACACCCAAAGAAACCCTGACACTGAACCTGGCAAGGTGTCCTGACTCTCTTGGCTTTCAATAACACTGGCTGCTCCTCCTATGGGTTCAGTTGCAAGATGTACCCCTCTGGCCCCCACCTGCTGCCGCCACTTATTTAGAAAAGGGAAATCTCATCCCACTTAGAAAACACATGCGTGCTCACAGGTACACGCACACGCGCGAGCACACACATCATGCAAAAAAGAAAGGACAGCTTGCATTCATGCTGTGCCACTATTTTGGTTTTGATTTCTAAGAATACGATTTTTAAAAACCCTCCCTCTAAATCATGAGGAATTTCATTCCACTGCCCTTTGGTGAACTGGATTTGGTGAACTCCTGTGATCACTTGCACGTTTCAAGACTTTGTGATGAATTATGCCCAGCATAAAAAAAAATGTCATGCAATAATTTGTATGTAAAGGGAATGAGCACACACAAATGTCCTTGTGAGGAAAAAATGTACTCTGTAGGGAAAGTATTCACAAAAATATTTATGCAAACTCTAATTCCTTTTAAATTCTTGGTGTTAAATCAGATGGAACCATCTTCTGTCAGCCAGTGAAAACAACAACATCATATCAATTTACTGTGCTGTGGTAGAAAAATATATATCAGGCATTAAGCAAGCAAGAGTTTATTAATAATACTGCCTGGACTTACACCAAATACTTTTTTATAATATCTACTTTTATAATATCTACGAAAGAAGGACATTTTCCTTAGAACAGGGCAACCAATGCTTTAAAGTTATTCCTAGATATAATGTTATTCCATCTGCCACATCAGCTTTTAATTTGATTTAATAAGTCTCATCATCAGGTCACTTGCTAGAGATTTACCTGTGTAAATATTTGCTGTTGGATTATTAGAATCTGTAATGTCTGGTCTGCATTAATAATGTGTAAAGATAAATGTGGCACGACTCATGGTAATCCTCCTGCATTTGTTTCCATATGCCTTCCTGTGGCCCTGACATTATATCATGCTTCACGATACTGTAATGTGCAGTCAGTATTAATCCTTGGCAATTCTGTGCTAAAGGAAGAGCCAGTGTATATAATGGATGGAGTTTTGGATTAGGACTTAACAGACTAGGGTTCAAATTCTGACTCAGCTATGGAAAATCACTGAGGATGGGGAGCAACACTGGCAAACCACTCCTGGAACATCATGGCCTGAAATTATAGATAGATAGATAGATAGATAGATAGATAGATAGATAGATAGATAGATAGATAGATAGATAGATAGATAGATAGATAGATAGATAGATAGATAGATAGATAGATAGATAGATAGATAGATAGATAGATAGATTTTCTAAAAAGGGGGAAAAAGAAAACCATAATTCAGATGTGACTTGACAGCACAGAGCAGGAACAAAATTCTGTGCTATGAAGGAGGCCTCAGGATGATTATTGTCTGAACCAGAATTTGATAAGTTATTTAGGCTGACTGGCTGGGGGGGATTATGGGAGTTGTAGTTCAGAAAAGAAACATTTCCAGGCTCTGGTGTACTTTTCTGGTAGTGTCTTTATACAGAAGTCTGTAGATGTGTATTTGGCAATACCAGATAAGATATGAAATCTTATTTTTACTGGTTTGCAAGATCTGTGGCTAAATCTTACAACTCCACAGAAACAAAGCCTTCAGAAAGAAGATGATGTATTGCCAACATTGGAGGCACTCAAAAAGGAAATCAGGCCGGCCAGATTTATACCCTGCAGTGGCTGATGGAAGGGCATTTGTAATAACAACTGTGTAAGGATTTTGCCAGCTATTTTCTATTTCACCAAATAACTTAACTTGCATTCAAGTCGACAGGTTCTGCAGCATATTTTTTTTCCATTGCTTTCCGTGGGAGACATTGGAGCACAGGCTTAGACATCTTATGAAAAACAATGCAACTTCAGGCATGTGGGGGTGCCATTCCCAAGGTTGCTAAGCTGTTGGCTTAATCTACAGTAGAGGGCAAACCCTCCACACAAAGCCCATCAGCCTTCTCATTACGTGACTTCAACAAGGCATTCGTTCATTCATCTATACTCTGCCTTTCTTCCAATAAAGAGAATCAAAGCAACTTACAAATATTTCAAAAATAAATACAGTTAAAATGCAATAGATTAATATATTGAAGAGCAGTGAAATGTCCTACATATTAAAATGACCACTGAATAAAACAATTTTTAAAATACAGTTTAAAAGATCAGCGTCCTTATATTAAAACCCGTTCATTTGCAGAGTCTTTGCCTGCTGATGAAAGGGCAGTAGAGAGAAGACCAGCATATCATCCTTTGGGAGAGAGTTTCATAGGCTGAGAGCAGCCGCTGAAAACTTTTGAAAACTGTTTTTCGGTGTGCGCGCGCGTGTGTGTGTGTGTGTGTGTGTGTGTGTGTGTGTTTCAGTTTATAATCTTCTGTATGGCAGTGTGTTTGGAAATTACCACAAACTGGAAAAGAAACTGTAATTTATCTTTACACGCAAGGAGAAACAGAATATGGCATATTGCCCTAACAGAAAAAAATAGCACAAGTTCAAATTACTTAAACAACCACATTCCCAAGATGATTTCCCCCCAACATATGGTTTTCTTTTTTTAATTATATTTTTCTCTTAATAAAAATTTCAAGATTTATCCTTGATCCGTAAGAAATACAAATATATCAACCTACCGTGTACATATATATACTACTTTTTAAAGCCCATTTAACCTAGAAAGACGTCTATCCAGATAGACCGTTCAAAGGGTTATACCATTCTCAAAAAACAAGTAAAAGTAGAATTAGTCCTTCTGAAGGAATGTTACTGTGTTCTTCTCATTATCTGAAACCTCTTCCTAGAAATCGAAGAATTACAGCAAGAATCAGTGTTCCATCTCCAGTTCCCACCTGCAAACACTACAGACTCCATAGGACCTTGAATACTAAAACGACTAAGATACTACAAGTTTTGATCCTGCTTTGTCAATGGATTTTTGGTTTTCTGCACATGTTTCTCCCGTTTCTCCACTGTTTCCTGTGTTTGCAAGCATCTCTCTAGAACTAGCTCCTTTGGATGAAAAACAGCTGGAACAGGTCCCCCTCAAGTTGTAACATTTACCTGGGAACTGGGTGGGTGGGGGAATGATCATTTGCTAAATACACAGGAATAATCTCTTCTTAAAGAACTATTTAGCAAAATGGGAAGCGGATGTTTTGCCTCTTATCTCTGGTTCTACAAGGGCTAAAGACTTTGTTCTTTAAAAAATGAAAGCCAGGAATTTGGACCAGAGGATGGTCAATACAGGCACTAAGTAGATGGCTAGAATCCAGGCAAAACCTGGGAGAAAGGGTAAAATAAAAAAAAATTCCTGTCAGCTTTCTTTACTCTCCATTTTTGACATATTTGCTCTTGCATTTTGAAAAAAAGCCCTTTTTAAACATTTGGAACTTTTAACCTTTTGTCCTTTTTAATTGTTCTCTCTCTCTCCTTGTAATAAACTACAAAATCCTTTCAAGCAGCTGACTGGATTTTTTTGGCTGAGAGGTTTTTCTCGTACTAAGACCAGTTCTTGGCTGGGATTTTTCAAGTGTTTGTGTGGGGGAGAAGTGGCAGTGTTGCTTTCACAAAAAAAGGCACCTCGGTTTTCAGTGCCTAGCCTTGGGGATTCCTTTTTGTCAGACTCTGGGATCAAGGCCACATCTGGGAGATTGGTGTGTTTCGAGATATATGGTTCCAGTCAACTTCCAGCGCATTCACCACATCTAGCTGAGCTCTCCCACCTCAGTGTGAGAGAGTAGTATTGCTAAGTGGCTATACAGAAGGACGCTTGACCAAGGATACATGTACAAGTATCTCATTCCACATAGGCAGTGTGTGTACCATGTCTGCCTGCATGCCCATCAGAAACATTTTTCCATAATTTGAGGCATTATATTTCCTGATGTATTAAAGTGAGTTAGATATCTGGCTGTGGAGCCAGAGGTTGGGAGTTCAGTTTCCCACTGAGCCGGCCTATGTAGCCTTGGACAAGCTGTACAGTCCTAGGGCGCCCCCAGAAGAAGGGACAGGTAAACCACTTCTGAATTCTCTCTACCTGGAAAACCCTGAAAAGGGGGTAATCGTAAGTCAGAATTGATTTGATGGCACATTCATCATCACCACCACCGCCATCACCACCACCACCTTTTTAAAAGCATGATTTACACAGCGTGTAGGCCTTCAGGCCCACTTGTTTTTATAGCTACAGTCACTCAGAGCCCTTCAAGAGAAGTTCGTCAGCATCCCTTCTGTCAATGAATTTTAATTGCATCCTAAAATGCCTCTGTCTCTTCCTAATGGGAGTCTTTTGAGCTGGCGCTGGCTCCTATTCTGTGATATTCTCAGCAATCCATTCCAGGAAAGGCTGAAACAAAAGAACCGCTTCACTCATCATGGGACTGTAATGTGATGCCAAATATCCAGAGGTGAAAATACTAATGCACTCATTCCCTGCTGCTCCATCTATCCTTTGAGCTCTTCACTAAGATATAAATTATTCTGACTTTTTTTGGGAGGGGTTATATTTGTGAACCCACCAATTTTTCAATTTGCTTTCATTTTTACTTCATTCATTTTGACTCATAACCAATTACTGGAAGGCAGAAAGGGGTTGTTCACTTCCTCACCTAGACATTTGTCTGCATTCCACTGGGTTGTCTAATGGCTCTGTTCCCTCTATCAAGTTGCAAGTCAACGTTAAATTCTAAATCAGGAAAACACAGGTTATTTGACAGACAATTGGGCACCAGTGAATCCCTATGGATCAAAACTGATTAAATAGCCCATTCCCTCTCTTCAGAGTACTGTGGGGCCACTACTTTTCTACTCAGGCCTGTATAACCTGAACAGATATTTCTCAGTGCCCTCAATAAACAGCAGTGCCCAGCATTCTTTGGGGACACTAGAGGCCTCTCCAGATGGGGGAATTTGGAGCAGTCTTGTTTATGCTTAAACGGTTCTTATCTTCAGTGTGATCTATTTTATCTCTCACCTGAGCGGTCCTTCGGTTCACAATGGAGATGTTTATTCTCCCATGAATAGAGTCCACACTAGAGATGGGCACAAACTGCGGTTCAGTGGCTGGGTGTGGTTTGTCTCCTGGGCAAACAACTGATCCATAGTTCCATGCTCTGACCCCTCCAGCAGGCACCCATTCAGCAGCAACACCTGGAGGAGGCAGGGTGGGGCAGATGCTGCTCATTTCTAATTCACACAGGTCATTGGCTTTTGGTTTATTCATGAGTAGGTTTACCTTTGTGCATCCGCTTTGCCCTTTTCACAGATCTAGAGTCATTGCATAATTTGGGAGCTGGTCTGCCTGTCGCTCATGGTTTTAAGTACTGATTCTATCCACTTGGAGACAATTTTTTAAACAACGTCTGAAATCCAGTGCAAGTCTAGTACAATGAGAATAGGGCCATTGAATCAACGGAATTTACAGAGGAGTTGATGCAGCATACCCCAAGATTTGATCGGCCTGTTCTACTTGCAACTTACTACAGTACTGGATTTCAGCCATTGTGTCCCACCAGCTTCTGTTTGCTGTAACGAAGACTGTGCTAGAGCTGAGATTTGAACAGGGGCCTAGGAGGTCCAGGTTCAAATTCCCACTGAGCCATTAAGCTTGCTGGGTGACCTTTGATCAGTGACTCTCTGTTGGCCTGAACTACCTCATAGGGTTGTTGTGAGGTTGAAGAGGAGGAGAGGGTTAAAAAGTATGCTACCTTAAACTTATTCAGGTATAAATGTTACTAATAAATAAATAAAGTAAACGAACAACGAGAAGTCCAGATAACATTTTTAATTTTTTTTTAAAAAATTAGTTATTATCTACATATAAGAGTCGTGTATTACTTACACGACGAAGAGTCGGACACGACTAAACGACTAAATGACAACGATTACCTACACGGAGAGTTGCCCCTGTATGCTAATATTTCTAATTATTCTCAGAGTGTGGTTCTTATGTACTGCCCACAAGTATGATGGAAGGTATCAGAAAGCTTGGGAGGGGGGCCCACAAAGGAAATTAACTCATGAAAGCTTAAGGGCTAAGTGTGCTCAGTGCACCTGGGATGTTAAATGGCTATTGGAAAGCAGAATAGCCTTGAATATCCTGGCAAGATTATGGCTGGAATGCTGAAGAGGAGCACTTAAGGTCACAGATATGACACTGGTTTGTGTTTACAGGGTCTCAGCAAGCCTTTTTCCCAGATGTCCTACTCCTGCTGTGGACTGCATCCTGTTGTAAATTTGGATTCAGACTATTCAGTCTATGTAAAACAAAAGAAGGCTGCTGTTTTGCATAACAAAAGGTTTGTTTTGCAAAAGCTCTCTTTGTCAAGGTAAAACTTACAAAACTTTCAAAAACAAACAAACAAACGCAAGCTCCAAGAATAGATTGAAGATCCTCTGTTCATTTGTGGTCACTCAGCCCTTGGCCCACTTGTTAGTTTTGATTCAGACAATTCTGAGGGAAGCTCTGTTAAGAAATTCCTTTGTTTTTAGCCTACTCATACTTCCAGAAAGCCCCTACTGGGCATCTGAGGAGAGAAAGGTGCAAGAGAGGTGATGCTCCAGAAGAGTCTTCCAACGTGTCCCACCTCTGATTCCTGCTACATATCTCCTTCTAACTGAAGTGAGGGAGGTGACTTGGAAGAACACAGCTTTTCTTGTTGTGGCACCAAGTTTAAATAACCCTCTTCCCTGGGAAGCTTGCCCGGCCCCATCACTGAGTATTTTTTAAACAGCCGGCTAACATCTGATTCTCGAAATACCTTTGGGGTTGCTGCTTTTCTCAGACCTCTGCTGGTGATGATGCAACCCCACCCCACCCTCTTTTGCTGATGCTTTTGACTGTCCTTTTACTGCCTACAGGAAGTTGTGAGCCTCTATCCAATTGCTTTCTTCTCTGCTGTGGTGCCATCTTCGGCTTATTAAAGGGTTCCTTTAAAAACAAATTCGTGACATGCACAACTTTGTCAGTCATGCACACCCCAGGATAAAAGAGAGAGAGAGAGAGAGCTCTTTAATTAAAGACAATTGCTACTACCAGTTACATCATTCCTGCTATGCCAGCAGCGTTCTCGCCATATTTGTGGTGCAGTGGATGAACACTGGGTCCTGAATGATACTGCTATTTGTCCCCTATTCCTTCCATTCCGTCTTCCCTCAACATAGCCCGTTCCTCTTTTAAATTAATCATTTTTTTAAAAAAAAATTGTGTTATATACAAGTGGCCTCCCTAAACCTGATATACTCCAGGTATATTGGACTACCACTTCTATAATGCCCAGCTAGCAGTTTGGAGGGCACTGCATAGGGTGAAGTTGTCTTAAAAGTGGTCCGCAGTGCTCCTCACAGAGCAATCAGTCCAAGTTCCTTTTTTTCTAATGACAATATTATAGCAGAAGCTGGTATTTTTGCCTCTTCCCTGTGGAGTCATTTGCCGCAGCAGCAACAGCAGCAAGAGAGCACCAATATGTATGGCAATCCTCACTTATTTCATTCTTGCAAGGGAGAAAGAAACATTTCAAAGGTTTTCTCCCTGTTTTTGTGCAAAGGCAGTTTTGTGCATTTCGGGTTTTTGTTTTTTGTTTTTTGTTTTGTAGGTGGGAAAAGTGGTGCAAAAGTCTTTTATTTTAAAAATAAACCCAAACCCTGGACTTTTCACTTCTTGAAGGAACAAATAAATAAATCTCACAGCACTGGGCCATATTTTTGATTACCTTGATGTGTCAAGACTTGCTTTCCCCTAGAGGGTAAGAACATGTATAAACATTCATTACTTTCTTAGATCCAATCATTCTTTTGGTGCCTATTTCCCTTCAAAAGGAATTTACAGAAAGGGCATCAAAAGGTCCAGGTTTGATGTATTTCAAATCTGTGATTCTGGCAGGGCATTTCTAGGCTATTTATTATTCAGGAATGGAAGTGATTGCCAGGCTGAGAAAATACCAAGTTGATAACACACATGGTATGTAAAGATGATGATGATGATGATGGTGATGATGATGATGATGATGCTACAGTTCTGAGCTAAGGCAAGCTGGTATAGTGTCATTGAAAAAGCCAATTTAATACTTACTGAGCAGCTTTAATACTTGCTAAATTTAATCATGAAATACAAACGCCGCCAGCGCTCCGATTTGCATTTGGCCAACCATTCTCTTCTGCTGTGACATTTTCCACAAGGATGTGCTCCAGGCTTTTCCGCGACTGAGCAACTTGCTAGCACTGTGACATCTTTGGCACACATGGTGTGCATTCACACACAGTTTGCGCAGAAAATACAACAGTACCCCAGCCTAGCCATGTGAATTCTGATGTTCCTATACAGTATGTTCTTATTTTGGAGTAAGGCCTCTTATGTTCTGGAGAGCTTAGTCCAAAATAAAGAGCATATAGGAACTGAACACCTTAAGAAACACTTCCATTCATATGCATTTCAACTATGTTGTTGGTGGTGGTGCTGCTGTTACTATGATGACACAGAATTTTCATAACAGGGGTGAGGACTGTGTGACCTTCCAGATGTTGTAGTAGCATTTATACACAGTACCCAATACAACAAAATATCTAAGTAGTCTATATAAAAACACACACCTAATGCAACATAAAAACTAAAAAGCTATTTTAAGACTGTTTCAAAACTATTTTAAAACTGTTTTTAAATGATACATAAGTAAAAACACTCTAGCAACCAACCTGAAAACAGAACAGTCTTGGGGTCATAGAATCACAGAGTTGGAAGAGATCAGAGGGGCCATCGAGTCCAACCCCCTGCCATGCAGGAACTCCATCAAAGGACTCCCAACAGATGGCCATCCAGCCTCTGCTTAACCGCCAAAGAAGGAGACTCCACCACACTTGGAGGCAGGATATTCCACTGCGGACCAGCTCTGACTGTCAGGAAGTTCTTCCTGAGATTCAGGTGGAATCTCTTTTCCTGTAGTTTGAAACCATTGCTCCTTGTCCTAGTGTCTGGAGCTGTGGAAAACAAACCTGTCCCTTCCTAGACATGACATCCCTTCAAATATTTAAACATGGCTATCATGTCTCCTCTTAACCTTCTTTTTGTAAGGCTAAACATTCCCAGCTCCCTAAGCTGCTCCTCATAGGAAATGGCTTCCAGACCTTTGACCATTTTGGTCACCCTCCTCTGGACATGTTCCAGGTTGTCAACATCCTTCTTGAATTGAGGTGCTCAGAAGTGGACACAATACTCCAGGTGAGGTCTGACCAAAGCAGAATAGGCTGGTACTATCAATTCCCTTGATCTAGACACCGTACTCCTATTGATGCAACCAAGAATCGCATTGGCTTTCTTGGTAGCTACATCACACTGCTGACTCATGTGGTCTACCAAGACTCCTAGATCCCTTTCACAGGTACTGTTGTCTAGCCAGGTGTCTTCCATCTTATATCTGTGCAGTTCATTTTTTCTGCCTAGGTGTAGGACCTTACATTTCTCCCTGTTGAAATTCATTTTGTTAGTTTTGGCCCAGGATTCTAATCTGTCAATGTCATTTTGAATTTTAATCCTGTCCTCTGCGGAATTAGCAATTCCTCCCAATTTAGTGTCATCTGCAAATTTAATCAGCATACTCTTTATTCCTTCATCCATGTCACTGATAAAGATGTTGAATAGCACAGGGCCCAGAACAGAACCCTGTTAGTTACCTCTCTCCAGGATGAAGACATTGATGAGCACCCGTTGGGTTTGGTCATTCAACCAATTACAAATCCACTAAACAGCAGCACTGTCTAGCCCACATTTTACTAGCTTCCTTGCAAGAATATCATGGGGAACTTTGTCAAAGGCCTTACTGAAATCAAGATATGCTACATTCACAGCGTTCCCTTCATCTATCAAGCCTGTAACTCTATCAAAAAAAGAGATCAGATTAGTCTGGCATGACTTGTTTTTGAGAAACCCGTGTTGACTTTTAGTGATGACAGCATTGCTTTCTAAGTAATAACAAACTAATGATTTGCTCTAGAATTTTTCTGGGAATTGATGTCAGCCTGAGCGGGTGATAATTATTTGGATCTTCTTTTTCTCCCTTTTTGAAGTTAGGGATTACATTTGCCCTCCTCCAGTCTGTGGGGACTTCTCTTGTTCTCCAAGCATTCTCAAATATTATTGCCAATGGTTCTGAAATTACTTCTGTCAGTTCTTTTAATATCCTTGGATGTAATTCGTCTGGCCCTGGATACTTGAACTCATTTACAGTAGCCAGGTATTCCTGTACTACTACTCTACCTATTCTGTGCTGCATTTTCCCCACTGCATCACCTGCTCTTCACCCCTCAAGTTGGGCACTCTTTTCCTTTCTGGAGAAAACTGATGCAAACAAGGTGTTGAGAAGTTCGGCCTTTTCCCTGTCCTGTTAGTAGTTGGCCATCTTCTCCATGAAGCAACCCTATCATTTCCTTGTTTTTCCTTTTGCTGCAGGTCAAATAGAGATTAAAGGGACTATATACTCCCTATCGTTAAGACATTTTTCCACTCACAAAGATAGATGCCTCAGCAATTGAAGCTGTAAAGTAAAACCCATGGAGACTTTATGGGAGTTGCAATCCAATAAGGCAGCAAATTTCCAACACTTGACCTTTTGTACAGAAAGTCAGGATGCTACAATGGTGTTACACTTAGCTTTCACACTGACACACACTTACCAAAGAGTGAACATTAATAAACCCAACAGGACAAATGTATTTACTCAAATGCTTACATTTTGGTTATTCAGGCCTATAGCCTCCACAAAGCTGCTTGGATGTACATGTTATAAGGTTGTGCTATAAAGGCTGTTATTCTATATATTTTTTTTCCTGAGGATTGAAGGTGATGGACTTAAATCCCCGCCCTGCAAAGTTATGAGCTTGTAGACTTGAATTGCCACAAGGCAAGAAATCTCAGTAGGCATTTTAGATAATGTCTATGGAGATTTCTTAACTTATAGCATTTTGCTTCCAAAAGCTATGTCATCTGCATAACTGCACAACAGGATTTCAGCTTATGAATCAGAAGACCTGGGTTCAAATCCCCATTTAGTTTTGAGAACCACTGAGTGGGACTCATTTTATCAATCTGAACTGAAGCTGGCTTGTGAGCAGGGTGTTGAGGTCCATGAGTTTCCCGAGCATCTCTCTCGGTCACTGTGAGGGGAAGAGGGGAGAAGAAAGAGAACCTTGCGTGTTGCCTTGGGATCACTGGAGGAAAGGCAGGATAGAAATGATGTAACAAAGGAAGGAAGGAAGGGAGAGTGAGAGAGAGACTAAATCCAATTGCTAGTCCCAACAGGAATGGATTGACAACTGAATGGTAAATTAGCACTTGCATAAACCCCAGTGACTCATTCGTACTGCTCTGGTTGGGATTAGCAGTTGACTTTAGGCCTATTTCTTCAGTCTTTGGCAGACATGAGGGCAAGAGTTGCATCACCCGGCTTCACAGTCCCACTGTTATGAGCATGTGGCTCACTGAGGTAACCTGCTGAGATGCCGCTTGTGTGTGCAACCATAGCTATGAGCGACATCTTGTTATAAGGCTGTACCAAATTCCAAAGCTGAAGTGCCCTGCGAGAAAATATTAGACTGGCTATGTTCCACAGGGTTTTCCAAATCGAAGGGATCTATCAGTTTGAACATAATGTACATACTTAAGTTTGCTTTGAAACTGATTTATTATTTATGTTTAAATTTCTTCCTTTCTCCATCATCTAAAAGTATTTATAGTGCATTTTGCAGCATTATTGCAACACTGCTATAAAAAAATCTTTCTTTCCACCCACCCTCATATAGTATACACACAATGGCTTTATAAGATTAAGATCAGAGTTTTCTGTAAGAACTGTTTTGAACAGCTTTCTCAATGGTGGCAGCTTTATCACTGGTAATTGGCTTGCTCTACTGGAAAACCATAACCCCCCACCCCTTTTTAAATGTACATGGGGTGTGGAGGGGAAAGGGAGCAATGATTTTTTTTCATGGACCCAAATGAAACAGCTATCCCAAATTACATTTGAAGTCTCTTTCCTTGACCTGACTTGCTATAAGAGAAAAGCACAAGCTTTTTTTCCCCCCAAGATGGTGCCGGCGGCAGTTGGCTAGCACTTTTCTCCACCGCACCAGCTTCCCTCTTGGGCCCCTTTTACTATTTTTCCTCTTCTTCTCTTCCTTTTCTTTAAAACTTTTCTCTGGTCTGCCTTCCCCCTCCTCGTTTTCTTTTTAGTCGGTCACTGGATTGAGAATGGGACCGCGGGGGCTAGAGCTGGAGCTGAAACGCGGGGCTGGAGCTGAGGCTCGGCTGTGGAGCTTCAGCTGTTTGGCGGAGTGCGGAGCTTGGAGGCTTGGGAGCCTTTTTCTCAGGAGGAGGTGGATGAGCGCTGGGGGGAACGTTTTTTTTGTGACCAAGACCAAGCCCGGAGCGGAGACTGCCACTGAAGGGGAAAGGACTTGAGAGATCTGGAGACTGCAGGCCCGGTGCCCCCCCCCCCCGTCCCGACGAGGTTTCCTGAGCTTGCCTGATTTGAGGCGGATTTGAGGTCTGGGAGCCCTGAAAGTCTTGGCTGTTGTGAGGTGGAACCGACCATCCCAGGCTCTGGTGGCAGGACGGCAGGGAAAAATTTCTGGGTGGCGGTGGAGGAAAGAGAGCTGTCTACTGTGGATCTCGGCTGGGTGGTCACCATCTTGAGTTCCCTAATGGCAGCCTTCTTCCTAGAATTGGAATGCTCACCCTGCTGCTCTTGGACTATCTACGGAGACACCACACTTCCTTCTTAAGTAAGGGTAAAGAAAAGCTGGATACTGAATATCTTTCTGCCTGGACTTTACTGTTCCTGATGCTCCCTATGCTCAATTTCAAGACCTATGTGATGCAACCCATGAATAACACCCTCACTCCACTGTTTTTACTGCTAATAACATCAACTTTAACAACTTTGAAAATAGCTCCAATAACATCAAGACCAGTAAAACTTAAAAGGACAAGATTAAGAGGTGGAGGAGGACAGACCTGGACTATATGTGGGGGGTAACTTCTTGGTGTTTCTTAATTTAATTTTATATATGGGGCTCTTGTATTGAGATTTTAATTATAATACTGTATAATATTGTTTTTGTATTTGTATTTGTCCTGCACTTTTCTTTAAATTGTGGTATTATTTAGGGTTCTGTTCTTTACTTTCTTTTCTATTGACAGGGAATGGAAGACCTGTTTGCCCAGCGAGGGGCCTTTTAACATCCCGGTGATCACAGGTAAAGGGAGATATGGCATTGGCGCAGTCCGTACTTATGTCACAAGAACAACGAACAGATGTTTGAAGGCTGTCTGTTGTTCTGAGACTGTGACCAACCTTCAGTATAGAGATAGCCAGCCCAACCAGCCCTCCACTCTAACTCTGGTACTGTTGAACGCCAGGTCTATAGCCAACAAGCCCCAGGTGATACACAATCTTATCCTGGAGGAGAATGCAGACCTGGCATGCATAACTGAGACGTGGATCAGCGGGGAGTGGAGTCCTCCCCTGGCTCTTGTCTGTCCGTCCGGTTATGCTGTCCAGCACCAGGGTAGACTGGACGGGTGGGGGGGAGTAGCCATTGTTTATAAATCCAGCTTGGAGGTTACTAGGCGCTCCTCAATGGTAAAGCCGGGTCTAGAGACACTCCACGTGTCGATTGGGGCCAGGGATGGTATTGGGATTTTGCTGGGTTACCGCACTCCCTGCGATCCAGCCACTTCCCTTCCGGAGTTGACTGACTTTGTCTCCGCAACACTATTGGGATCCCCGAGGCTTTTGGTCTTGGGTGATTACAATGTGCACGCGGGGGCAGAAGCATCTGGGTCAGCTCTTGAGTTCTTGGAAACCATGGCTTCCTTGAATATGTCCCAACATGTCAACGGCCCCACCCACGTGGGTGGTCACACACTGGACCTGGTCTTTTCCTCCAGTTGGAGCGAGTGTGATCTGGTGATGACGGACCTCATGTCAGTCCCCTTGTCATGGTCAAATCACCACCTAATAAAATGTAACCTCACAGTGGCTCTCCCCCCTCGCAGGGACAGGGACCTATTTCTATGGTCCGCCCTCGAAGACTACTGGATCCGGTCGGATTCCAGGATGTCATGAGAGGGCTGACGGCTGACCTGGCTAGCGCTCCTGTCGACGCTCTGGTGGACAACTGGTCTGCCACTGCCACCCAGGCCACAGACACAATCATGCTTAAACACCCTCTCCGTCGTAGAGCTCAGCCAGCACCCTGGTTTAACCAGGAGCTTCGAGTGATGAAGCGAATAAGGAGAAGGCTAGAACGTAGATGGAGGAAGAACCCAACAGACCATAACTGGATAGCTGTTAAGGTCGCAACTAACCTTTACCTGAATAAGGTAAAGGCTGCATGTTGATCATTCTTCGCTAACCGGATAAGCGAAGCATCCAACCAGCAGGCGGAGTTATTCTGTATAGTGCCCGACCTATCCGGAACTGGTTCAGATTATAGGCCTCCCCCTAGTTTCTCACCTGACCAGTTTGCAGCCTTTTTAAAATCTAAAGTGGAGGCCATCCGCCAGGAGCTCTCTCCTTTTTTAAATACAGTGAGTCGAATAGAGATGTCCAGCACTCCGTCTTGCCCGGTGATTTTCGACTCCTTTCACCCTGTGATGCCTGATTCTGTGGACAAGGTGCTTGATCGCTGTCGAACCACCACCTCCTCCCTTGACCCTTGCCCGGCCTGGCTAATCAAAGCAGCTAAGCTGAAAACAACAGAATGGGCCACAGCAATAATAAATGGGTCTTTCCTTGAGGAGACACTCATTAGGCCCATTAGAAAGAAACTTAATATGGCGGCGGATGAGGTTGGCAATTATAGGCCCGTCGCCAATGTTCTTTTCATGAGAAAAGTGGTCGAGAGGGTGGTCGCTGATCAGCTTCAGGCCCACTTGGATGAGACAGATGCCCTGGATCCATTCTAGTCGGGCTTCAGGCTGCGCCACAGTACAGAGACGGCATTGGTCGCCCTGTACGATGACCTGTTGAAGGAGGCTGACAGGGGCAAAACATCTCTGCTGGTCCTCCTCAACATCTCGGTGGCCTTTGATACCGTCAACCACAGTATCCTGGGGAAGCTCTCCGAGCTGGGAGTCGGTGGCCTGGCACTTGCCTGGCTCCACTCCTTCCTGGAGGACCGCCCCCAGAGCGTACAGCTTGGACAGAATGTCTCAGCCCCGTGGAATCTCAATTGTGAGGTCCCACAGGGGTCGATTATCTCCCCAATACTGTTTAACATCTATATGAGACTGCTGGGTGGGGTCATCAGGGGGTGTGGAACCTCATGTCATCAGTATGCTGATGACACCCAGCTCTATATCTCCTTTTCACCAACTGTAGGTGATGCTGTCCTGTCCTCCAGCGCTGCCTGGGAGCCATACTGCAGTGGATGCAGGAAAATGGGCTGAGGCTGAACCCAGACAAGACAGAAGTTCTGAGGGTGGATGCCCTTGGAGTTGGTGGCCTGGGTGGCTCTCTCACATTTGGAGGGGTGACTCTGGCTGCTAAGAGTCGGGTTCACAGCCTGGGGTACACCTGGACCCAACACTCACCATGGAAACCCAGGTGGCGTCAGTAGTTTGCACCACCTTTTTCCACCTTTGGCGGATTGCCTGGCTGCGACCCTACCTTGACATGGGGGCGCTCACTACCTTGGTACATGCACTCGTAATCTCAAGATTAGACCACTATAACACGCTCTACATGGGGCTGCCTTTGAGGCTGATGCGGAAACTTCAAGTGATGCAGAATGCAGCGGCCAGACTCCTTACTTGAGTGAGAAAACACCAACATATTTCTCCTGTTTTGGCCAAGCTGCACTGGCTGTCCATCTGTTTCCGCATTGAATCCAAAGTTCTAATGCTTACCTATAAGGCCCTAAATGGTTTAGGACCTCAATACTTGGTGGAGCGCCTGCTCCCACCAAGATCTACTCGGATCACCCGCACGAGTCAGGAGGTGAGGCTGAGAAGCCTGACACCGAGGGAGGCCCGGAGGGAAAAGACTCAAAGCCAGGCCTTCTCGGTGGTGGCTCCTCGCCTTTGGAACAATCTTCCTCCAGAGATTCGCGAGGCCCCTACGCTGGGCACTTTGAAATGCCAGCTGAAAACATGGATGTACATCCAGGCCTTCCCTCCTGTCAACTACTGATTTCTTTTCCTTTGCTATTTATTATTTATTTATTCCTGCATTATTTGTTATTGTTGTATGCTAATGTTTTTATGTTTTTTAATTGTTTTGATATTCTGTAAGCCGCCCAGAGTGGTAGAATATACCAGATGGGCGGGATATAAATCAAACAAATAAATAAATATATATATTATGTTTTCTGGCGCAAATTGTTCTTTCCTTCTTATAATATTCCAGAGATAGTTCATTCCTGATGAGTCTTGTGGCCTACAATTTTGATGGAATATTAATAGAAGCCATTATTAGATTTTCTATTACACTTCCATTAGCTTATATAGTGGCTCAATTCTTGGTGTACAATATTTAATCAGGCTGTTCCTTCTCAGTAGCCTGGCCCATTTAACTCTAATCATGTATCCAGGCAATGCATTTATCATTTCAGGTTTGGCGGAAATCACAAAAGGATTTGCTGACTATTTGAAATGGATGTGTTCCAAGGCCACAGCCCCTGCTCTGAACTCTTACTTGTTTCAGATGTACGCGAATCCCTTGTTAAGACCACATGGGCTGGATTGTTGCATCTTAAATGCCATTTTTTCAAGTTCATCAGGCATATGTGTGAGTGCACCAAGGGGCACAGTGCCAATGTTTCTTATTAATGATATTCAAAACTGTGTCAAATATAAGTTGTGTGCATAGATTTGTTCCTATATATACAAGGTGCTGTCCACAGATTAGCCCACTAGGCATCCAGCAGCCTGTATGCCAGAACTTTAGGATCTGTAGCCTGCAGCTATTGCTGGAGTGCAACTATAAGAAGGACAATGGCAGTAGTGGTTTATCTACATCTGGAGGGCCACCCTTTTTCCTGCCACATATGCTGCATATATATATACAGTATTCCTTGTTCCCTTCCACATAACATTCATGGGAGGATCGCTACTCACTAGCCATCACTACTCAGAGGACATGGTGTGCAAGGAAAATCTCTGTATGTCTTGTTTGCTATTATATTAGCAGATCCAGAACACACATCTAACAGGCTCAACTCTAAAACACGAAACCTGAGCAGGAGTAGCCTGATCCTGTTCCAAATGCACAACCATTTATTTTGGTTGTGCATTCATGTGCATGAATAGGCATGTATGGACCCATCACGTTTAAGTCACATAGCCATCGAATGTGCACTGTGTACAGATGTAATTGGTGGGCAAAACAATTTAACCTAGGCCTTGATGTAACAGGAACAGAGCCTTTCATTGAGTGATCATGTTCACCTGAGCCTCTCACCATGAGAATCCTCAGCCTTACTTAGAGGCCGTGATGCAAATACAGATCTATATGTAGCATTGCACATATACAAGCCAGAATGCGTACACTTTGTTCATCCAAAAGACACAAAAGAAACTTGCATGATAATCCCATAGTAAGTTGAAACTAGAGTAGGCCCATTGAATCAATGGAACCTATAGAGAAGTTGACTCACTGAATCTCCACTAAGTAAATGGGGCTACTCTAATTTCAACTTACTACTGGATTTTAGCCAAAGTCTCATTACAGAACAATGACAGCCCTGCGCCCTAGTTCATATGGATACAGTACACACAGTCGTTCTGAAGAGTCTCATAGATATCTTCTAAAATTATGTCTGTAAGGCTAAATATCTCATAATTCTGCTACAGAATTTTCTCACCGTGCTAGCCCAATTAGTATTTAGCCTTCCTTGCCAAGGGAGACCAGGCAAGTTCTGTTTTAGTTGCTGTTGGTCTGGTGTGCATCACCTGGAGTTTAGAACTCTCTTCAGTTAGTCCTACATGCAATATGTTACAGTAAGGGGAAGGGATGAATCACTGCAGTCAGCTTATGTACCTTGAGATAGGGTCAAATAAGCTATATCAGTCCATCTAGTGAAAGGCACTCAGCACAATAGAATTTACTTGAACCCCATTCAGGGCAGGGAAATGGCCCTCCAGCCTGTCCGGCGAAGCACCCAGTACTCACTTGTTTGACACTGACAGATCCAACAGCACCCCAAACTAATTTACATACTTAGGACTATGAAACAGTGCTGAGTAAACATGCAAAAGAGTACACCACCAAGGTGAGGTCCTGTGCTCACTGGCTGGAAACTACCATATTTTTCCATGTATAAGACTATACTTTTGTCTAAAATATTTAGACTAAAAATTGAGGGTCGTCTTATACATGGAAGTAAGCTGAAGAGAGAACAAAAACAAGTGGAGGGGAAAGCAGGGATCAAAGCGATTCTGCAGCGCTTTCATCCCTTTCCCCCTACACTTGCTAAGGTCCACTTAGATTTCTTAATTTTGGATTAGAAAATTGGGGGGGGGTGTCTTATACAAGGGGGCATCTTATACACAGAAAAATATGATAAGTTGCACCAAAATGGAGTTTGTCTCCGAAGTAATATGTAGGGTTGGCCTGCCCATGCTCAGGTCTGCTCTCTTGAGAACTGGCCTTGATCCAGGTGTACTCTGGATGTGTTAATAGAATAGAAATCATTCTAGTTAGAGGCCTTGTGCACTGCTTGTTAAAATTGTCATTAGACGGGGTGCCTCTACTGCTAAGTGAAATTAATTATACTCTTTGCAGAGTGGTCGAAAGAAAGAATTCAATAATCCAGTAAGTCCACAGACAATTAACTCTTAAGCCAGGACTATCTCATACATCATTTCATCCTCTAAGTATATCATAAAAGGCATTTGATATCCTCTTTCTTTTCTCCAGCCATCCATGGACAGTTAATGATTGAAAAGAAGGCTGCATAACTAATGTAAACTGGTGACTTTGGAAAGCAAATTTAGGTGATGACGGTAATGCTTCCTAACATGACCACATCCCAGAGTTTGGAAAGTTACTTTCTGAAAGTTTGCTGTCAAGCTAGAACCGACTTCTAGTGACCATAATAGAGCTTTCAAGGTAACAGGTATTTAAGGAGTGGTTGTACCACTTCCACCCCTCAGTGAGTTACTATGGCTAAGTGGGGATTTGAACCCTGGTCTCCAGTGTCCTAGTTCATCACTCTATCCACGGCATGACACTGGGCATCAATGAAAGCATTTGCTTACATTTAATACACTGAAATTTCCAAGACTTCCAGAAGCATCTAGATATTTTTCCGGCTATCATGATTAGAGATGGGCATGAAAAACTTTGTGCCCCTTTTTCATAAGTCATCTGCGCGCCAGCACAACTGCCTCACTTTCCTTTCTCCCACCCTCCTGGCCAGCACCTCCACTCACCAGCCGGTGTGCACTGCTCTGTCCCTCCCTGTCATTGTGTGACCTTACAGTCAGGGCAGAAGCCTGGGCTTCCCTTCTCCGCCTCCTCCAGCAGCTGGCCACTCAAAGGCAATGAATGCTACAGGAATCCCTGCCCCACCTCCTCATCTGTGCCCATCTCTAATTGCAATATCAGTATTTCTAATGCTTATCTGTTTATCAGCAATAACGAGAATAATTGCTGTCTATTATATTTTTTTAAAGATACCTTAATGCAAGAGCATGAGGCAGCAGCACAAACCAGCAATTGAATCAAGTGATATTCCTCCTCCGCTGTTTAGTGAAGCCATAACCTTATAAAGGTAACCAAAAAGTGGCAGTTATAGTGCAAAAGGCTTTCCTTGCACTGTAATTAATCCCACGCTAGTTTAAATTCCACGTTGTGGTGTTATCCCTGCTTGTTTGAGGTTGCTCTGAGTTGTTCTGTTTTTGTTTAATTTCTCCTATTGGAGGAAGGGAAAAAAATACGACTATGTGCAAAAACTTACTTTGAAGACCTGCCTCACAAATAGCTATTCAATTCATATCTGTGCTGATAATAATATTATAATAACAATGCTAGAACGTCTGAGCTAGAAGGCACCCTATGGATCATTGTCCAACTGCTGTCAAGGAGGCAGAGTTGGGAATCAAACTCCCATACCTAAACCACTGAGCTATCCAGCAGTTCTTTATAAATTATAAAACTAGATGGCCTGAATTTCTCTTTCCACATCTTTTTAATCAGGAGGACCTTTCTCGTCAGGCAACTGTTTTGGCAACTGCCTGTCTTCCAAAGGCTGGGTGTGTTTTAACGGTGTGTTTTACAAACTAACAAGGGTGTTTAGAAGATGTGCTGTCCTGTTGAAATTACTGATTGTTATTATTTTAACAGAGGTGTTTTCAAACTTCATCTTTATCTCTGTTTTAGTATTATAACTTACTGGAATTTACATAAATGTTGACTCATCAAATCCCCCTATTCTTGTTATGACGTATTACTGGTTTTCAACCATGTACTGTACGTTTTAGAAATTAAGTTTTAAGCTGCTTGGGTTAAAAACTCTGGTAGATGATGGGGTGTCAGTCAACCAGTCAGCCAATCAATCAATGACCCCCAAACATGATCAGAAGCATTAAATCCCCTCTCAATCTCTCATTCTGCCTACCCACACTTGATGTATATGCCATGGACCTTTTAACTGTGTTCTCATACACTGTTTCTTATCAAGAAGTATGGAGATCCTAGACAAACATTCATGGCTAATCAATGGTGGGAAGACAAAGCTAGATGCCTTATAGTTTCATCAGTGTCAGTTGTCAAGGTGGCTGAGAATCACAAGGATTACAGAAGATGGACAAGGAGATTACGCCTTCCTTTCTGGTCTCGACAACATTCCAATGAAGGTTCTGCTTGCCTCAAGAGGGAATGTGAGTGGCAGAGGCAACACCCAACATGTCTAGTTAACTATTGCCGTATTCAGTTGTACTTTAAAGCGCATGGAGCTCATGCTCACTGAGGCAAGTGTGACAGCCCTGTAACACCCCATCCCCATCCTCTCTTTAAAGTGGAAATGTTATTATCTGAACAGAGAGAGGCTGCTATGTGTTGGTAGCCTCTTCAGGTGAGACACAGCTGTGATGGGAGAGGCAGTTTGTGGCCTCAGTGGCCTCTTAGGTCACTCAGGCAAACACCACTGGTGCTTGGCTCCACTTTCTTCAAAGGGTGGAGATGGGAGCCACCACCTCACTGTGGCTCAGCGTGAGAGACAACACATTATTGGGAGTCTGGAAAGGAAGTTCTTCACAACAAAAAGTCAATTAAATAGGATTTCTGGCTTCTTAGAGGTGTCCGCTCATTTTGAAAAAAAAGTGGTGGTCATTTACATAGAAAGAAACGAATGTTGCACTGTACGATGAGATTTGTCCAGAAGATCAAAATATTCTTGCCAAAGTCATATCAAATAAGAAAAGGAGTGGATTACAGTTTGGGAGAGGTTAGACTAAGAACAACACAACTTGCCAAACAGATGAAAGCTGAAGAGTGTCTTCCACCAGGACAACAGTCTAGCCAGACCATGTGGAAGGCACTTAATAGACTTCAAAGTGAAGTAGGAAGATCAAAGAATAACCAAGTAAAATGGGGCTACTTGGACACAGGACACATTTTCTGTGACTGTGGAGAAATTCAACAAACACAACCCATATTGGCAAGCAGTTTCTGCCCCACCACGTGTACAATGGAAGATCTAGAAAATGACCTAGATAACTATAATGAAAATAGACCTCTCCTTGTCAAAAATAGTCTAATCATTTTAACATTTGAAATTTGTTTGAACTTCACCCCGTTTTGTTTGAGAGCCAGTTTGAGGAAGGGATTGAGCTTGGCAAATCAGGGCATTATTTTATTAAGCTGGACTATCAGTGATCCTATCTATCCTCTTGCTGCAGGGCAGGCAACTTCTGGACCAGGTAGCCTTATTTGCAGGATTGGGCTGGGCCTTGTGTGGTCCGTAACTGCTAATCCTTATAGTTCCAATGCCTGACATTGGGCATCAGGGCAAAAATTAGAGAATAACCACCTAATTCAGGAAAGTGCAACTTCTGAGGGGTGGAGGCCCATTTTTATCTTGGGCAAACTAAAATACCCTCTATCTTCCAGGACAGGGAATTATATGAAAATGGCAACATAAGCTGCCAGAGATGTGGACAGCTTTGTCCTGTTTTAATTCAAGAATCTGATGGGTGCTGTAGGAAGCTGCATGTGACTGGCTTTCCCCCCACCCTAATCTATACAATGTGTGGGCAACAAAATCACCCAGTTTTGTACCCCACCAGGACTGCAGAAATTTGGCTGTGTGGAGGGCACCAGCTTGGGGGGAACCTTGTCTTACGTGGAAAGGAAGCAAAAGGCCAGTGATTACTCATTAACACAAGGTACAAAGAAACTGTGCACTTTGTTTTTAAATTCCATAGCACTGGCCTCAGGATACATGCCTGTGACAGTAAACCACCAATTTTACTTTGAGAGAAACAATCAAGGCATGTGGGAAGCATTTACTGTACTTTGTTTTCAGGCTGAATAGTCCTTTTGGAGAGTATATGTTTTAGCTTGAAACCAAGGCATGTGCTCCTCCTGGAAAAATTATCCTATTATGCCACCATTTTGGGGGTGGGTGAGTTGCCCATGGTGTAGCAGCAGTTGCCACTTCTGGCCTGTATCATATGATATTTCTGACCTTTCCAGGCGTATTTGACTGGCCACTGCTAGGCCCAAAGGTAGAGGTACATTTGGTCTGGCCCTGAAGAGCAACAAAGGTACCATGAGTGGGTATGTAACGAGGATGCATTCTTAATAAAATCATTCTCCCTAGTATTTGACAATCAAGCAGAAAAACAAAGGCTTTACAGTACCCTCAAGGCTGAAGAATGTGGTGGATTTCTGTAAATCCCAACCGTTTTTTCCAAAGATACAGACTAAGCCATTTCTCGCCAGGATTGCACAAGAATCCAGGAAGCTGCCAAGGTTTCTGCTTTCGAAATAATAATGTTCTGCCAAGCGTTTCTTTAACTTCTTCTAAAAATAGATTTCTTTTTGGAGAAATAAGTCCCGCAATCCAGCTTGCTGTAGGGGGGCAATTGTTTTTAACTTTAGAGGGAAAAGTGCTAGTGCCGTCCTCTACGTATGCCTGGTAGTGGAGGACTAAAAATAATGACAGAAAATATAGGTTTCTTCATTCACCACCTGGTGAATGAAGACATTTAGGGAAGGATGTTGTGTACCAGTCCAGATGTGCCAATATGATCACTATAGTCGTTTAATGAACCAGCGACTTCAAAAACAGTTTCTCCTCCTCCTCCTCTGTTTTTTGTTTAATATTTTTAGTATTATAATAAACATTTCCCAATCAGCACGAGTTTCTTCTGCAAATCAAATTTGTGGCCAGAATACTATTACCAAATTAGGGTTGCATAAAAGAAGGCATGTAAGCGGTGGTGGCAAATTGCCATTAATGAACGAGGTGCCTGTCACATTCCTCAGCTGTGCGCCCAATTGTGTATATGCCCAGGAGCACAACCAGCACCTCACTAAGGAGTGGACGTATGCCACCACAAATTACATGACTTCTCTTATACACGTGTAAATTGCCCATAGGATTCTGGCCAATTGTGTTTTACAAAAACAACTTTAAAAGATTAAAGATGACTATCTTTTAAAAATGGGTGAAATGGACCACTTCTTTCTGTGCACATCTACTGTGTCCAGATTCTGTAGGCCTTAGCATCTGTAAGGAGTGCAGTTTTAAAACTTTAGTGCCAAGTATTTCCATGAGGTGGCTAAAACAACAATTGTCTGCTGCCCAATAAAATGCAATCATCCTGTTAGTTTTCACATGTACCTTGCTTTTAAATCTCCTGTAGTCTCCAGCAAAAGTGTCACCTCCTTAGGCACCCTTATCTTCACCATTTGGTTAATTCCTTAGTGAAACTAGCTGCTTTTAATCAGCCTTCCCACCCCCACCCCCCAAGCTAGTGACCTCCAGCTGTTTTGGAATATACCTCCCATCATTCCAACAGTTTGATGGGTATTTTAGTCTGACACACCTGGAGGGCACTAGCTTGGGGGAACCTTGTCTTGCGTGTAAAGGAAGCACCTTTTTTCTCCTGAGGGTTGCATTAACAAAAATAAACTCTTGTGGCGCATTAAAGAACTGCAGATTGAATCCATTTCTAATTCAGATGATTCTGAGGACATGGCTTCAGAGTTTTTATTGGTTATTTAGTATCCTTTTATGCAGGAGCTTTTCCCACTTTTCGGTTGTGTCTTTGTGGAAATTATTTTCAGTTTCATATTATTTCACAAAATTTAGCAACCCTTTTTTTTTAAACATAGGCTGGGTGTTTTACCTGTCTAAATAGGCACTGTGTATGCTTACTCAGTTGCTCATAAGGTTTACTCCTTAATAAGTAGGTTTAAGCTTGTAGCCCATGGGAGGTGGAAGCTTAACATTTGGGACAGAATTGGAAATGGCCACATTTGGATCAAAAGCCCAAAGTAAGATTTTAGCACGTTTTCAAAATAATGCTTTCCAGTGCTATCCAAGAGATAGCATCCCTGATTGATGTGACTGCTGACTTAGCAGGAAGCATCCGATGATTAGCAAGTGAAGTAATGTCTGACCAGCTGCAGATTGCCTTGCTAGCTGTAATCTCTGTATAAATGGTTATTCTTAACTTGGCATGACACAGCTCATCTACCTGAGGCAGCATCTGGAAGCAAGAGGCTATTACTGCTGTAAGAAAGCCAACCCACAAGACTGCACCGGCAGGATGGCCTGGCAAAACACTTGTTATTGTAGGCTTGTTTTCTGACTGCAGTCAAAAAGAATTAGACTGTAAATATTCCTAGCAACCAAATTCCACTTATATCAGTTGGATTTCCTGCTTGGCCACCCGAGTAATTCAAAGCCATTCAATCTGAAATTTGAAAAGTGCTAACTCTAGCCCACCCACGAAGTGATTAAGGGATTATCAGGAATTCCAGTCAATACCCATCAATTTCACTTAAAGAGGGTTTCCTCTCAGAATGTATCCGTTAAGAGAATGATGATTCAATCTAACTACAAGGATCAGGTTGTTGCTTTTTTACATTTCCAGTCACATTCTCCAGCATGTAAATTATCTCTCTTGCTCTGCCTGGCTCAGAATCAACAGAGGCACATTACAGATAAACAATGCCTGCTTTTCTAAAAGCACTGCAGTATTGTAGTATGAAATGGCTCTGGCCCTTTAACAAACAGCAAATCCAGCATCACATTATGGGGGCACACTGTGGTTGGATCTTTCCCGGGTCAAGCAAAAAGGTACAACAAACGTGTGCAATCTCTGAACCTTTTCAGAGGTCTTCTTCCTCAAACATTACCAAAAGCATACAGGGAAGGACAGTGGGGCGAGAGGCTTGATGTGAAAATCTGTATGTGGTCCTCCGACAATAATGAAGATGAAATCTATGTGGGCTTGCCAGTGGATCCCGTCAAGTGGTGTGTGATGGTGCTAGGTTTCACTGGGAGCTATCTGTAGGCTTGCTGGCAGTGGGGAAAACTGTGACATCCATCAAAATATCAATTGGTTAGAATGGTTGGCCAAGGTTAAAGTCCCTACACCAGTGTCCCAAACCAGATCTTTCCTGCTATTTACTTTCTTAAAACTATTCACGTAACTAACCATGCAAATAGTGTCTCCTGTAGTCAGGCCCTCTGATGCATAGCTCTAAATAAACAGACACACCTAGTTAATCTGAGAGAGGTAAGGCTACCATTAGACCTCAGGGGAAACAGACTGTCCCTAGCCGACAGCAGAAAGGGAAGGAAAGAGACAAAGAATAATCAGCGCCTATTATTAATCTGATTTAAACAGAGTTAGGCCACCAGTTTGTATGGCTCACCAACCATATGGTAGCACCTTTGCTCTGCTGTATTGCCACATTCAACCAGCAGGCTAAGAAACATACCCAATCACCGGGAAACATGGAACAGTTCACAGAGATTTAAACGACTAAACTTTTTTTTATTTAAAAGGAAAAAATAAATACTGCAGAAACAATAACCAAACATACAAAGTGACCGACATTTGTTAGAAAGTGATGGATGTTCTGTTAACAGTTAACTTTTTTCTTTTTTTACAATACTTAAATACAGAAAGCACTTGCCAGCTAGTGGGTTTTTTTTTTTAATACTGCCTTAAGCATACCAATGCATCGATCAAAAGCGTTATAATGGTCGCAATGTATTTGGATTTGTTTGTATGTGGTGTTGCGGCAATCGTACTTCAAAAATGAAGCCATTTGAGCGGGAAATGCTTGCATTCAACAAGCCAGAGAGACACTCTCAGCAGAGTTGCGGTCCTCCAAAGCCCAACAACATCTGTAAACTATTTTCAGGACTGGCTTAGTGGATGTAACAATAGTCATCAGTCAGGGAAAAGGAATTTGACAGAATGTGGGTCACACAAGTAATGTTTAATGATGACTGTCTGGATATGCTTGCATTAGACCTCGAGGATTACTGCAATATCCAGTTTCCACTTGAGGCCCCTTAAAGGTTCCACAGTTTTCCAGGCCCCTCCTCCCCCATTTCCTCAGAGCGCTCATTACACGGGAACAGCAATGTGTAACAGGAGATGGTCTGCCATTCTTAGAGATGCATCATAATGGAGATAATTGGGTATGTATTGGCTCATGTGCTAGCTTAGAAAACAAAACAAAAAACACCCAGTACAGAACTGTAGAAAAAAAATAATCATAGAACAGCACTTCTTCCCATACACAGTGCTGAGGTTGGCCTCCTTCATACTCAAGGAGACTATTAGGAGGGCAGTAAGACTAAAATTCCATTCTAATTAAGGACTGTTTTTATAACTAAATCTTAGCACCATTCCTTTTTTTTTTTTAGGCTTTGCAATTCAACCCATGATGTCCATATAGTATACAATTTCCTTTATGAAGATGCTATCACAATAATTTAGCTCTTAGGCCACTATCAATTTTTTTCAGTAGAATCACAATGATGAAGAGGGAGAGTCTGCATTTGTGAATTATTCTTATATAGCCATTTGAAGCCCCTCCCCGTTCTCTTCTGGTTTTCTTTTAAATCAGAAGTTTCTGATTTAAGCCTCTTTTCAACTTAATTTGGTTGATTTCTTCCATCTCTAGTCATCTCATGGAAGCTGTACTTTAAGACACTTAGCACAAGTGTTTTCCTCTGGATGACCAATCCTTCCTGTTTTAAGGACAAATGAAAAGCAAAAGCCACTGTATTCTTTGGAGGTGGGAGGGAATCAAACAGTATTACAGGATCACACTTCACAGCGAAGAGGGTAGGAGTATCTTGAATTTACTTTTAAAAGCAACATTTTATCCTGTAATCAAAATCGAAGCCAGTATTCAAAAATAGATCTAAAAATAAGTATCATCCAGGACATCATTTCCTCAAGCGCCACTAATCCTTTTACTTCTTTTGCACATTCAGAGAGCTTTCTTTGTATTTGGTATTCATCCAAGTAATATTGACATCCCTTCAGAATCCATCACTTCCCACTGCTTCCTCTACATACCGAACTCCCCCAGTACAGTTTCTTGCCTACCGAGGGTAAACCACGGCCTTGAAGCACTGGCATGGCCACACTACAGACCCTTTTCATTGGGCGCGTCTTGTTGAGTCTTCACCTATCCCACCCAAACATATTGTCCTTTCCATCTCCGTTTAGGTGACAGAATCCTTCACATCACCGTGCAACTCTTCGCTTTGTCCTTTCGTAGGTCTGTGGTGACTGTAGAGAGTTCTGGCCGGCCTGGCATGTGCGAAATTCGCTTCGTTGCTCTCTGAGACTTGTTCCGCTTCACATTTTTATTGGTTTTGTTTACACAGGCCAAAGTAGCCACATGAAAAATGTCTCTCACACTGTTTTCCGACTGCAAGGCTGAGCATTCTATATAAGTGGCTGCTCCAATTTGCTTGGCCATATTTGTGCCCTATGGAAAAATGGAGAAAAATTATTCATTTGTTTATTTAAACATAATTTTATTTAATTCATATGATCTGTCCCTTACATTTCCCCTTCTCTAAATGACAGCTGACTGTGCAATTATTCTTTGATGCTGCTTTTTATATCAAAAGCTTTTTTAAACAAGGAAACAAGTTCATAACAATGCAAGTGCTCAAGCCTTTATTTTCTTCCAAGCAAGCATCAAATGTAAGAACTCAAAGTTAGTGTTTAATATTTTCATGACTTTCAGCACTGAATTTACAGGCCAGAAAATAAACATACACCATAGCAACCTGTAATGTGACCATCGGGGAAAACTAAAGTGTAGAAACATAACTCCAGGATCTATTTGTATCTGTAACATCTAGTGTGGTGTTGTGGGTAGAGTGGTGGACTAGGGCTCTGGAGACCCGGGTATGAATTTCCACTAGGCCACGGAAACTCATGAACTGGATGGGGTAGGACTGGTGAAACTACTCCTTAAATATCTCAGATACCTCAAATAGCCTATTAGGCAGTAGCTATATGTTGGATGCAACTTGATGGCACAAAACGAAACATTTATCCATTTGAACTTCAAGATAAATTATGGCAGAGTAACTTAGTAGCAGAGTCATTTACACAGCAGTTTATAAGTAACTCTAATACAAGATTCCCACCAGTCCTTTCCACTAGCTGATCTTCTTCAAGAGACACAAGCATCTCTGGCAGGGGCAGGAATGATGGGGAAGAAGGACACCATGCTACATTGGCCTAGGAGCCAATTGAGGAAGTTTAGAAGGATCCAGCTTTAGGTATATAAAGGTAAAGGTTCCCCTTGACAATTTGTCCAGTCGTGTTCAACTCTAGGGGGGCGGTGCTCATCCCCGTTTCTGAGCCGTAGAGCCAGCGTTTGTCCGAAGACAATCTTCCGTGGTCACATGGCCAGTGCGACTAGACATGAAATGCCATTACCTTCCCACCGAGGTGGTCCCTATTTATCTACTCACATTTGTACATACTTTCGAACTGCTAGGTTGGCAGGATATATGTGAGGTATATAGAGGCACTTTATTTGCAAAGCAAAATGTGTTGCAATTATTGTGATACAAACACCACTGTCTGCATAGGAACTGGAGTAGGCTTTCAGGTTTGGGCAGTCTACTTTTTTCCCTTCCTAGCACAGGTTGAAAAATTTAATATATTTTGATTATACCTTTCAGAAGCTGACCTCAAAAACCCAACTAGCTTCAAAGAAAAGGAAAAAAACAAACAACCAGTGGTCAGGTGCTAAGCAAGCTTTCCTCAATGTTGTCTCCTACAAATGTTTTGGATTACAACTCCCATTGCCACCAGCAACTTGGCCAATAATTAGGGGTGATGAGAGTAACCACTCAAAACAACCAGAGAGAATCAGGTGAAAAGGGTATTTTCAAGTCTCTTAAGGTGAAAGAGACAGACAGAGAAAGAGAAGCTTGATTTTCATCATCATCATCATCTTAGAACCGCAGAGCTGGAAGGGACCCTATGGATCACTAAGTCAAAGAGGCACAGAAGGGAATCAAACTCAAATTAGTAGGGCTTACTTCCAGATAAAACTGGCTAGAATTAACTCAAAACTGACAAATATATCAAGAGAGAATTTGTTTCGCAATCGTACTTCTTCCTCTTCCCTTGCATCAATATTGCAGAATCCTTCCTTGCCAGCCATTTTGCTCAAACTAACCAAAAGCCTTTGGAGAAATAAGAGAAAGGATGCCTGCAGCAGCTCTGGACACAGGGTTCTTGCAAAAGGGTAAAATCAAGGAGTTGTGAGGAAGTGGATTGTAATCCTCGAAAGCCCACACTGCAGTAAATCTGTTAGTCTTAATGGTGCCTCGGGATTTTTGTTTTCGTGCTTATTACAAACAGCTAATCTAAAAGCAGCTGTTTGGATTCCTATTACAGGGTGCAAGCAGAAGATGGAAACAAGTTTTAGATACCGCTCCCATAATCATCAGCAATTCTGTTGGCTAGAGGATGGTGGGAGTTAAACACCAAAAATAACTATGGGTAGAATACTCATGAGTTCAGATGAGGGGTCAAGAACTACAAGGACCACTTATGGGCTCAGGCAGAAATATCCCAAATGTTGCTTGCCACTGATGTTAGGAAATATCTCATGTCCTTTTCTCACTGTCAAATATCCTGTCCAACTGAAATGATCTGGAACACATCTAGAAACCATGAAATGACTGGGTGGGTAGATAAGCAGGGATGGAATTCTGAGGACCTTCACCAAAAGGAGCAATTACTGAGAGACTGGAGCATTGTGCTAGCTTAGTATTTAGAGCTGAAGATGATGGGTGGGGTGGGGGGGCCTTCAGTCAGCATGTATTATAACAGCCTGTGTCCTAACAGGCTTAAGTGGCAAACAGATGGTTTTGGATTATCCTAGTCAATTAATCTCCATTGAGGGAACTTAACCTCAGAAACACTATATTGGAAACCACCACCAAGAAGAAAAAATATATTATGGGGTGCACATTTACTGCATGTTATTACAGAAAGCTTTGATTTGGAAGCCGCAAAAACGCAGCTCCCCCAGAGGCCTGTGGTTGACTGCTGTCATGCAACATACCTTCAACTTTGAGTGAAGGCCAAACCATACAACTTAGAAGCCACAACCAAGAAGCCACACTACACCCTGTGCACTTTCTAGACCTTATAAACTGGCTAAGCGTCTTCTCCCAGCATTCTTCTGCATGAACAAAGGGGTGAACAAAGGGTTTGTGTGAATTTTGTATGAACAGCTATTGCATGATGGCTGACAGCAAGTCCACAGGCAATAATTTACCCCACCTGGAAATAATGCAGGCATTGGTGGGATTACAGCAGACACCCTCCAGATATACTGGACTGCAGTTCCCATAAACTCCACCCAGCATGGGTGGGGCTCCTGAGAGTTTTGATCATGATCACCTGGAAGGTCTCCAGCTGCATTCCTACATGGATTGATCAAGTACATGGGACTTACTTCTGAGTAGATACATATAGGTCTGCACAGTTAATTTGTTTTATATTCAGGAATACAGTATAAAGTATGCCATTTCAGTTGGGGGTGGTGAGAAATGTGACATCTCAGCTGACTGAAGAGTCATGGAGAGAACCTTCTAATTTTTTTCTAAATTTTTTGCCTGCATACCATTCAATCGGACCGAGTTCTTGGGATATGAATGATGAGTAATAAAATGGCAAAGCTTTGTCTGGGATCAGCACTGAAAGGGACATTTAAAAAAATGTACCAAGTGGCCTGACAAGTACCAGTGGACCAAAATGCTCCGAGAACTGAAGTGTTCAGCATGCAGAGTCTAATCCTTCCAGAACACAAAATGAAAAATAGAACTTGTGTCACAGAGAAAGGCAGTTCTGTGTAAAAACATGACTGCATACTGAACACACAAGGCACCAACACCTGAAAGAAACTCTTGATCTTATAGAGAGCAGCTACGTTTGGTTGGAAGTAAAAGATTCATTCTTTTCAAGGGAATTTGCTTTCAAGTTAATGTGGATATGTGAGTGGCTTGGAAGAGCGGAATTTGACTGCCACTCTTACCCTGGACTTCCATTTGTGGAGTGTTACAGTAAAATAAGTGAATAACTAAAAACCATGCCGGTTTCATGCCACAGCCCCACGAGGAGTTGAAGGGTTGCAATTAGTTTCACGTCAATTAACATCCAGTGCCCTCTTTAAAAGATATTACTGTACACAGACATAGAAGGTTATTATTGCTCTTCAAGGAAAACAGGAGGTCTCTGTTTTCTGGCTTTGCCACAAATCTATAGGAAACACAGATGGAATGCACAGAAAAGGGTTTGACTGATTGCTCTCTCCCTCCCTACAAAAGGACAGGGAGAAGCACATGTTTAAAGTCAGAGGGACCAATGCCTCCTTCAATTATCCCATTTGAACAACACAGGAAATGGAGGACAGCACAGAACTGGTGTGTGCTGATGGACCAGGAACAAATATTGTTAGACAGAAACTCCTAGCACAGACAATAACAAAGTCTAACTATACAGTACCTGGATGATCACAACCTGTTCATCCATGAGATGAAGCGTAAACTACACAGATATGCTGTGTTATCAAGTGCCTGATCATCTGCTCCTTGGTGAAGAGAACTTTGGTTGGCTGAAGGTGTCCCTTCTGAGAAGTGTTTTCGCCTTATATACCTGATTCTACCATCATACAGATTCTTCCCCATCTTTCAGCTCCACACCATCCCACATCACAGCATTCACTCTCTTCAAGCACGATTTGGCAGCACAGCATCCAATTTCCCTAATGGCCTCATCCAAGAGCTGTGCTGCCGAGTCTCAGGACCAAAGGGAGCAGCTCAATACACAGCCGAGTCATTGCTCAGTCTAGCTCAGGGTTATTTGCACCTGCTTGCAGTCGTTTTCCAGGATTTCAGGCAGGAAGCTTGCTCAGGCCTGCCTGGGGATACCAGATATTGAACTTGCTATCTTCTGCACAGAATACACACATTTTACCAGCAGGTACGGCTGCCTGAAGTCATACAACTCAGTATCTTACAAGACCCAACCAAAGAATCCAGGCACTGCCTGCTGACTACTGGCAGTGATGATGAACAATGATAACCTGTGTAATATAGTTGGCACTTCTGGCTACAGTGTGCTGCAAGAATCACTGGCGTGGACGGAGTGAGAAATGAACATCATTCCTTAATTAGCAAGGTGTGACACTGCACCTACCTGATCATATGATACTGGTGTCTGCCTGTGATTGGATAACTCTACTAGTGTACTAACATCTGTGCGCAGATCAGATTTGCAGCCAACCAGCAGCATTTTCGTGTTGGGGCAAAATTCCTGGATTTCACCTTTCCACTGTTAAAAAAAAAAAACATTGTTAGAATCCCACTGAAATGAGTTTCTTAAGACACCGAGATGCTTTGGAAAGTCACACTTCATGGTTGTTAAGCTGGAACATTTGAAAATTGCAATATAAGTATTAAATCAAACATTTCATATTTCTCAACCAGCTAACAACTGACTGGGCTTTTTCAATGAACTACCTAGCAGCTGCATATACATGACATACATATACATGTGATTAAAACACATCTTAATGGTCTTAATACAACTCAACGTTTTGTAGACCACTATCAAATATAAAATGTTTATTGTATCTCCTATAATCTCACCTATATTTTCTTTCTACCTAATCAGTGCTACCTGACAAGCCCCATTGATTATTAGAGACACTCAATGCCATGTTCCTGCTGGTTATCTATAGCCTGGGATTAATTTTGCCACTTTATCATTGTTTAACGAACAATTCTTCCTGGGAGGGGAACTTAAGGGTCATTGCCAGGTCAACCATTTTTGCCCAAATCTAGTCTCTAGACTGGGACCATGTATAAATGTATAAATATTTGTCCTATAGTCCCACTCTTATGTCTAAGGAAATGGACTTGTTCATGAAAGCTCACATTAAAATTTAGCAGTTCGACTTTAAGGTGCCATAACTTTCTTGTCTTTATTTTTTATTGTTCTTTTGTTTTTGCCTAATATAACTACCGCATACTAACGCTACCTCTTCCAAAACTATATGTGACAGCAAGGCTAATGGACACTGCAAGACTTACTACAGAGTAAACATACACAGGTCTACCTCAAGGCACAGTGGTTAAACTGCAGTAATGCAGCCAAAGCTCTGCTCATGAACTGGATTCAAGGTTCATTCACCCTTTCACCCTTCTGAGGTTGGTAAAATGAGTACCCAGCTAGTTTGGGGGGGGGCGCAATGTGTAGTCTGTATAATTAAATTATAAATCACCTAGAGAGTGCTTTAAGCACTGTGGGGTAGTATATAAGCAGCACTTTGTTTCTGCTTTACCCAGTGACCTAAAGACTTTCTTTACCTTCAGTTGAATGTACGGATGCTTAAAGAGGAAAGGACTAGTTTATTTCAAGACTTCAAGTTGGCAGACTGATGCCCTCAGCTGCCACCATGTGGGTCAACTGAGCAACCTTGTTTCCTGAGGTTCACTGAGAGAACAGGATCAGCTGTCTCAATGGCATAGATAAAATTTGCATCAAGCGGATCCTGTACCAGGTTTTCTATGTTCCAAGTTGAAGATCCTTTGCCTGTGGAAGAGGAATGTGGTGCAGTTCCCCTCCTGATAGGCATGTGCACATGTATTTACATGTATTTATTAATTTAGGTTCTATCCCCCCCCCCCAAAAAAATCTTTCAACTTAAAGCACTGGTTCCCAACCTTGGGTAACCCAGGCGTTCTTCGACTGCAACTTCCAGAAACTCCAGCCAGTACAGCTGGTGGTGAAGACTTCTGAGAATTGCAGTCTAAGAATACTTGGGTTACTCAAGGTTGGGAACCACTGGCTTAAAGGATAGAGGAGAGTCAGACCCAAAGTTTGAGAAAAATAATGTTCCGGTCTACAATTCCTATAGTTCCCCAGTTGGCTGAGCAGGTTCTGGGAGTTGTTTAAAAAAAAAGAGAGGAACTTTTCTACTCTTGGTTAGACATACATATAACCTGAAGATCTTAAGACTGGTATGTGTGTATTTTTGTGCATGTGAGAGAACCACCCTGGTGTATCTTCTGCCTTTTGCTCTCATTAATACAAGCATCTACATCCCACCCTTCCGGTTCCACACCCAAGGCAGTTCATACAAGACCAAAAGCTATATTTAGGAAAACGGTGCTTATTCTTGTCACTAGATGTCTTACATTTCTACGTTACCGCTTCTTGGACTTGAGGCATTAAGCCTTGAGGGAGAGGAACCAAATACATGAAATGTGAGCCTCAACATCCCTTCCAGATAGGCCAGCTGCCATGGCATGAGTTACTCCTTCCCTATGATTCACTGCCTCAACTGACAGAACAGATATCATCAAAGGAGTTTCTGAAAGCATGTTTAAACAGTTTCCCCAATTATAAGCAGAAATATATAATTAGATGGAAATATGGTCTTAACCTATGTCATGCACACAGTATTATTTGCATTGTGTGAAACCTAACTTGCATTTCAGGGCAAAGCTTAAACCTCAGATGCAGCACAGTCTGTATATTCTCTCCAGCTGCAGCATATTCATATGGGAAACTGCCATCAAAGTGTCACAGCAGCACTTCTTGAACTGGACATGTTATGGAACATGTATTAATCGCGGGGTATACAAGGAGATGCAGTCCAGGATATGTAGTAACTACTGACTCATTGAAAATGATGGAGTTCAAGTACACAGGTCTGTATTATTTCAAGGCATGGATAAGCCGGGCAAAATACCGTTTGTGTAACTTTGTGCCACCTAGCCCGGATCAGGTGCCAGAAGCATTTAATTTAAGGTAATTAAAAGCTTCCCATCCCCCTTTAGGTTCAAAGTCTCATTAGAGCTCCTTTTTTGCCCTAGGGAAGCTCTTCCTCCACCTTGTCCTGAGGCTTCCAAAGGCTTACGTTAAAATGCTTACATTAAAATGCTTCCACTGTTCAGTCCAGGTTATGTAGCACAGAGTGCAGGCCCTGTGCTTCAGACCTCTAATTTGAGACGAGCACAGAACAAGTGTGGGGACCTGCAGCGTTACCTGCCACCAATATCTTTTGGGAAGTGAAACACAAGGGCAGATGTTGGTAACAATCCAGGCATCTGAACGTCCAGAGCTCCATGGGTGTTTCTAGAAGATGCGCTAACTGTGAAATCACAACTGCACATTCAGAGCAGTTGATGGGACATTTCAGGCTGTTTTGAGACTAAAGCCTCTGACAGCTCATGCTTAAAAGTTGCTGCAGAGTTATTTTGCCTCCCCCCCTTAACTGAATAAGATGGCAACAAAAAGGGAAAACAGGAGTGCTCCAAACTGAAGATGGTATCCCCATAAAACTTTGAGACCATGATAAAAGTGCAGTCCAGAAATGCCCCTAAGCCCTGTTGTCTTTAATATAAAGCTTTTAAAGCTCTTTTTTTCCCTGTCTGTTTAATCATCAGAGGAAATCCATGATGAAAGGAAAAGTGCAATGCCTTTCCAATGGGACTGTCCCCTATCTGGAAGCACCCCACTGTATAAAAGTGAAATTAGGGGTGCCTTGGGAGAGGAGAGAGATTGATGAGCCCTAATATAAAAGAAATGTAACGTTACAAAGCCTTTGTGGCATTCTTCTTAAGCAGGGAAATCTCTACCATAAGCCAGCATCATTAGTAGGAACACCAGTCAAGAGGTATGTGTATTTGCCCAAGAAACTCTGAATTTGTCTCACCTCTTCCTACTCTCCAGGGCCATTTTCTGTAGGTCAGGGTTAGGTCTTCAAAACAACAGAAAAACCTGATTCCAAAGCTGTGTTGACCTTGGCAGGGACAGTGATTACGGGGATATGACTAATATTTTTTTTTAATATCACAGAAATGGGTGGCAGGAAGCAAAGGTGGAAAAGGGAGTAGTGGATAGCTTAGTTAGTGATTTCTTTGTGTGTGTGTGTGGGGGGCAAAATACTGACCCTTTCTTGTGTCGAGAGGCAGCAGGGAATCTGTAAGGGTCCCAAAGGTATGGTCACATGTATGCACGGCAGGGTTTTATGGCAGGAGCAGAGGAACCTTTGGCCTTCCACAACTTTTTGGGCTACAGCTCCCACAAGCGCTCTCAACAGGTGTGGCCTGGTAGGCACTGGAGGCCAAAAGGGCTGGAGTGTCATCGGTCTCCCAGCTCTAGATTTATGGTCTCCAGGGACAGCAGGAAGCCGTCTGCCGGTTGAACAGCTTCGAGCGCTGCCAAGAATCTGAGGAAATAGCGTTCCTGGCTGCTTTGAGGCCTGAGGCCCCATCCACAGGCAGCAATAGGGTTGGAAAGCAGTGCCAATCTCATCCTAGCCAGGAAAAGTCTTTCACACAAGGCCCCTAGAAGCAACGGTCGCCAGAGAACAGCTAGACTTATCGAATCCAGTTCAAATGTGTTTATTCACTAGTCCCTTCTATTTGCACATTAACTTACTAATTTAAAAACAAAATTTGGGGGGGGGGGAGGGACTTTCAAAGAAGAATGGTATTTCCTTACAAACTGCATGTCCAAACATATTTTTATCTAAATCGATGTATTTCTACACATATTCTATCCCAGTATATACATTGCCGTACAGTAAGGGCTTTTATCTTGTTGGCACAACTGTCTACAGGACAAGATGAGCTGCTGGTAGAAACCTGAGGGCCATGCATGCCCCCTCACAGGACCACACATGCCCAGTGATCTCCCAAATTTCTTCTATAGCCCTCTTCATTTGTTCTCTGGGAGGCTGTTCTTCTTGGCCTTTTTCTCAAAAATGTAAGAAACTTCTTGTTCGCTGCTGCCAGTAGTAGCAAGAGGAAAAATCAAACAGAGAGGGGAAGCAGGGACATTTCACAGCTCTGCAATCCCCATCCATGGTCACTCTTAAACACTTACCTTTTTCAATACACTGTCAAGAGTTTCTGGGCGGCTGATGTCAAAACAAATTAAGACGGCATCAGAATCCGGATAGGAAAGGGGGCGGACATTATCGTAGTAAGGTGATCCTGTCAAAAATGAGTAACATCTGTTAGAATTGCATGAGTGAAGAACAAACATTACATATATGTTGTTAAAGTGCCACAAGATCTTGCGACATGGCCTACATGCCGATTAGAACCACACAGACTTGTTTTTGGACTACAACTCCCAGAATTCCTGAGGCAACATAGCCACTGGCCATGTCTTCTGAGGAATTCTGGGAGTTGCAGTCCAAAAACGTAAGTCTCCATGGCTCTGATGCTACACGTCTGTCTTCCTGTGGCTCTTTATTCCAGCTCCCTTTCCCCAACTTTCAGTTTCTATTCTCCACCATCCAAATTAGAAGGAATCTGTGTCCTCTGGTGGTCAAAGCTAACTGAAGCTGACTCTGAAAGAAACAGGCGTCATATCTCTTTTTAAGTCCAGTCAATCAGCACAAAAGTCAACCCATGGGCGCACAGATCGCCAGGCTACAACCAAGCATTTTGATTAATGTAGATGGTTAAAAACTGAGGCAGCTAAAACATTTAGACCCATGGACCTAGATCCAACAGTGTCAAAGCTGTTTTCAAAACAGTCTTGCAGGAAGAACCTGGTGAAGCTTTTCACTCCACTAGCATAAATGCTCCAGCGTTGCTCCTGAAGCTTCCAAGAAAACAGCCAAGAGAATAATGAGCTTTTAAAACAAACCATCTTCATTTGGACAGGACTGAGGAATACACAGCCCTCCATATGCAGCTGGACTTCCATACTAAGCCCTAGACTTCACAGTCAATGGTGGATGATTGTGACAATTGGGAGTCCAAGACACCAGCCACATGTTCTACCTCCATGATTATAGAAGGCCCATGGCAACTAAGTTAGGTTATGTTTCCTATCTCAGCACCCTTCAGAATCTTCTGGAGCTTTAGATTTGCTCATTTTGTTAGGTTTCTAAGCCACCATACACACCTGTGTTGTCAAGAACTGGAACTACTTAGCAGGTCACTTCCTGCATCAGGCCAAGAGGCAACCCAGTCCCACATCCCATTCATCACAATAGCCAACTAGATGTCTCTTAGAAGTACCCTAGCAGGGGGTGAAAGCAAAAGACATCCCCAGCTACAGTGTGTCAGAATCTGGTAGCAGAATAGAACAATCAGAACTAGTAACATTGATGGATTTTATGATGCAACATTCTGCTTGCTGGGTCAAACACTGTGCAAGAATAAGCTGGCAACCTTGAGAATCCATCCCATTCTTTTCACAAAGATAAAGCATGACAATGCATATGTTCATATGCAATTATAAATATGTGTACATCATATGTGTAGGAATTCGAATCTTTTTTCTTCAGCAACCATATCTTTATTACTGCTAGAATTCAATAGAATTTCCTTCCAGGGAACTTCTTTTATGGTATGAAGTTTCAGCCTTGCTTTTAGCCTTTTTGGCAACTTCTACCGAAACTGAAAAGCTTGCTAGCACAGGCCATCTCTCAAGGTACCTCCATGACTTAAGTAGTTTTCAACAGTTGAAAGGTATCTATCAAGAACCTGGAGCAACAGAATGCAATCTTAAAGACACATTTCCTGCTAAAGGCTGCCAAGTAAGACTCAAAACAAGGTACTGCAAAGTACTCATGTACAGGATCCCAGCTAATCAACCAGCCATGCCCTCTTCCTCAATACCCCATTTCATTCTCCCCTCTTCCCCCCTCCCGTCCTCCTTATTCTGTTTTCCCCAGTCCTAACCTAGTCTCGGAACATGCTATCTGTCAGATCTGCTTTGATTTGGATTCCTGCATTGAGTAGGGGGTTGGACTCAATGGCTTTATAGGCCTTTTCCAACTCAATCATTCTATGATTTCATAGAAGCATGTTCTTTGAAGTCATTTTGCACATCCTGGGTTTCGCCCAAGTTTACTGATGATATGCGTACGGTAAAGATAAAGGTTCCCCGTGACAATTTGTCCAGTTGTGTCCGACTCTAGGGGGTGATGCTCATCTCCGTTTCAAACCCATAGAGCTAGCGTTTGTCCGAAGACAATCGGAAGCTGGGACAAGCGATGGGGGGCTCACTCCGTCACGTTGATTCAATCTTATGACTGCAGGTCTTCTGACCTTGCAGTACAGAGGCTTCAGCTACAATGGATCCAAGCTTGGGAAAAGTAAGTTCAATATAAGCCATAAACAGCTGCCGGTAGCACCAAGCGTGCACTGTTAGATGATCAGATTCACTCATTACTCTAGGAAGCCAGACTGCCTTTAAAACATCCAAGGATTCATGAAAACAGGATTTCTAAGGCTGTTACAGAGTACAATTTAACTGCATTAGAAAACACTCTGTACCAAATATCCTGCGCCCCTCCCCTTGCAAAGCAGCTCCTGCTGTTTCAGGGTGTAATAAGGTAAACAGCAAAAGGAACTCATTTGAAAAGAGTCCAGCTGGACCATTAAGGATCACAAGGAAAGAATTTGAAGAATGCTACTTGTGAAGAAAACAGGAACATATGGACTAAAGCCTTGGCTAAGAGAAGCTAGTCTGCAATTCTCTTCCAAAGTCTCAGCGACCTCTAATCACATGCCTATGTTCGTATTCAGAAAAGCTGCTACTGTGCATGAGCTAATGCAAGGTTCAATTCTGAACACAACATTTCATTCAGATTTTTTAAATATCTGCAGGAAGGGGCCATTTCCTTCTTCCGAGCACAGTATCTAGTCCTGCTTGGTTCAGGAAAGCCATGGGCAATGGGCGGAAGAGATAGTATATAAACCACCAGTCTGAGTTCTGCAAGATGCCACTGGAACATGGAGCGGTATACTTGGGCAAATCTGTATTGCCGTCAGGCACGTCCTCACCATAATGTGTGCAATGTATACAGCAGTAACCTCATAGCTAATTTCCCCAGAGGAATATAGGCTTGGGTGAATGGCAGCAATGCCAAGTGGCTAGTGTGAAGGAATTGTGTGAGGGCGGGGCAGCCCAGCTGCCTACACTTGCCTATGTCAGCCATTTACGGATATTCTTGTTCTCCCCAGGGAGCCCAGTCAGTCAATAATGACAAGGACAGTGGGCTGTTTTGATGAGGATACCGGAAGCTGCTTTGTTGTCCATGAAATAAATCATTTGTCCACGATGTCTACTCTAATCCTTTCGAGAAGTAGGGTAAAAATATTTAAAATAAATGAGTAAGTCAGCAGCAGCAGGAAAAGTGGCATGGAAGGGACCCCTTCCCACTGCTGGACCGTTCCTGCAGGTTCTCCTGCTGAAGAAAAGGCTTCCTTTCGGAAGATCTGGCCAGGACCAAAGAGCACTGGGCATGGCTGCTTAAAGGCATGTAGCACTCCCTTTAGGCCACTTTGGCTCTCTCCAGCTCTGTTTTGAATTATTCCATCCACCATCTCTCACCACTGGCTCAGCAGCCTGGTCCTGATGGAAGCAGTACAGGGCCCGCAAGTTGTCTACTCATGCTACCAAGGGAAATGGCAATGTGTTACTTCCTTCAATGGGCTCAAGGCATAGCTCTCCTCTCTTCTCTGCTGCTTTATCCTCAGAACAGCCATCCGAGATAGGCCAGACTAAGAGACAGTGAGAGAGTGATTGGCCCACAATCACCCAGTACATTTCACAGGGGAAAGGGGGGGGAATCTGAGCCTGCATCTAAGCCCTTGAATCACACCCATCACACTGGAAAGGCCAGTGGAAGCAGGAGGTGGGTGGGTAAGGGGCAACCAGTGAGTACAATTTTTGGCTTGGCCAGAAGGTTAGCCAAAAAAGGTAGATCCTGTCAGGGTCTCATACAATGAATGGTTCATATAAAGGCACTGAGAGACCTTAAGCCTGGCCTTACAACGCTATATTGTTGTGTCTAGCCCACTACATTAGGCACTGGTGTAGCACAATATTAGAGATGGTTCGTTTAGTGGATAAACAGGTGTTTGGCGTGTTAAAGCGACACCTCCTCTTATCTGGAAGTTGAGTCATGGCAACTGGACTTCTTTCTTGTTAGGTTGAAACATTTCGCTACTCATCCAAGTAGCTTCTTCAGTCTGAGGAGGGTTGGTACACACCCTCTACATGGTATGTTTCAGATATGCAACAACTCTGGCCCTCCATATGCTTTCTGTCTACAGTTCTGGCTCCAGCTCATGGGAAATGGAGTCCAGCAATGTCAGGAGAGTCAAAGGTTCACACCCTTATTACATTCTATAGTGTGCACACCGCAGTACTTTCACAGTATTCTTGCAGGATGTACCATCCTGCTAAAAAAAGCTGACAGCAAACTGACCTCTGTCAACTTCAGAACATAAGGCAGGTGTCGACCTTCTTGTCCTTTCCTCCCACAGTGATCACGTAACTTTAGGCATGGGTGCCACCTTGCCTTCTCTCATCAGGAGATTCCTGAAGGCAGGTACGGGCAGGATAAGCCTTCGCTTTTAAGAATCATTAAAATTTGGACAGAGACATGACTTGATTGAGAGAAGAATGAACTGCCTCACCCAGAAAAAAAATCATTCATTAGAGGCATACCTAAGTGCTCAGTCACTGCTCCTCAGGAGATCTAACACACCATATATGTACATGCAATACAGATGGTTTGCATATACATTGTAGTCAGGGCTGCGACTAGATTTGCCAAGCCAAACGAAGGGGGGGGGGGAAGAGAGAGAATATGTCCTGCTATTACCATGCAGCATGCTGAGACAAGCAGGCCCAGTTTTCACATAAACAAGACAAGCTGGCATTCTTCTCTGGGAAAGAATGTGAGGGAATGAATGAGACACTTTAAGTGCATCCTTCAAGAGGACATAGAAATCAGATGCTTCACAAGGAATACGTTTGCGGGTTTCTTTCAGACAGCTATAGTGGCATCCTTTATTGCTGCCAAATAAGAGAACAGCCTAGGAACAAAAGCCGAGAGAGATAGAATTCAATAGGGCATTTCATCATTCCAATCTCCTTACCAGAACAAAATCCGGAGAGCCTGAGGAATCTTGGGAATGCGCATCAAGTCTAAACAGACCCTGTTCAATGCCGCTCAATAGCACTCTGTTCCAACTCTTTCCCCCAAGATGGTTTAAGAAAATTTGAAATCATGCCCAAAGCACGGAAAATGCACAGACTGCATGCACAGATTGATGGAATCATTGTACCTCCAACAAAGATTCAGAGCCGGATTTTGCTACACACACACACACAAGTCAAGTTTACAGGAACTGTGAATATCCATTATAGAGTTCTGATGTTAGGATATGCTTCTAAGTTGCTTAATTCTGTGGCAAGCTTGCTCTGTTTTTTTTTTTCTTTTACACCAACCCAATCCAATTTGACCATTTCAACCAACCAAATGTTCAGGGAGCAAAGCTCAGGGATGAGGAAGAGGCAGTCCTACATCTCCCATCATCCCCTGAACAGGACTGCTGGGAATGGCAGGCCAACAACTTCTAGAGAGCCACACATCCTTCTCATTCTCTATCTGGGCTCGTATCTGATGCAAAAATATTTGGATGGTCCGGCTCCAAACTTAGTCAAGCTTGGAGACAGTGAAATCAACGAGGCTTAAGTTAGCCTGATTCCACATATTTCCATGGGTCCACCTCTAGGAATCATTAATTTAACAGCACGTTGTCCCCTCTTCCACTGATTTTGACAAAACAAAGCCAATGACCATAACAGAACTACAGGGAATCCTTTCCTTACTAGCAGATTTGGTAGCATCACTCAACATAATCTTATATTTAGTCACATATGTCCTTTCACTGAGTAAGTCTGTTTGAAATTTATTTACTTATTTATTCAATTTCTATACTTGTTGTTGTTTAGTCATGTCCGACTCTTCATGACCCCATGGACCAGAGCACGCCAAGCCTCCCGGAGTTTGGTCAAATTCATGTTGGTAGCCTCGATGACACTGTCCATCCATCTCGTCCTCTGTCGTCCCCTTCTTCTCCTGCTTTCACACTTTCCCAACACCAGGGTCTTTTCCAGGGAGTCCTCTCTTCTCATGAGATGGCCAAAGTATATCTATACTGCCCATCTACAAATTGCTACTCTGGCTGGTGTACAATAAGAGTAAAGCAAAAATCATAACAATGAATTCTGAAAGGCAAAGATCAGAAAAGACAGCTGGCAAGAAACTGTTAAACGGCAAAGAAGAACCCTTCCTCCTCCGCCTCCACACATTCAGTCCACTGAGGAGAACCTCCCCAAAGGCTTCCTTAAAAAGCTCTGTTTTGACTTGTGCTTTAAAGGCATGGAGAGAGGAGGCCTGGGGAGGAGGAAGGTGCCACAGCTGAGAAGGCCCTGCTTCCAGTTCCTGTTTCTCAGATCTCTCAGGCGCAGGGTCTGTGGGGAAATACATTCATGTCCCTGCGGAAGTACAAACACGATATTCTTCTTCCCAGGAAACTTTGTGAATTTAGTTTCAGTGCAGAGGAGACATCTCCTAGAACCAATGGGGCTGCAGAAAAGCAGCGTTTAGAAGTTGTCGCTCGTTTTTGAAACAAGTCATTGTAGTGATGCTAGGTTCCCCTTGACTCCTAACATGGCACTTACTCCTTTTTAATGCACAAAAATAAATGAGAATTTAAACATACCCTCCTGTGATCACTGGTCTGTGATGTGGTTGATGATAAAAACATAATATGCCTAATGCAGATATCTCATGCTCAACAGTCAAACCAGGCAGAGGTCTTTCCAACCACCCCCTTTGCTGCTTTTAGTTTTTCCAATGACATTCAATAGTACTGCATTATTAATTGAAGCAGCAGAAAAGGCCACAGCTTCCATTTGTCACAGACCAGTGGCAGACATGTAATGACAGATCATAATAACTCATGGTCATTCATTAGGTCAGAGATCTGCCAGTGACCTTGGAGTGAAAAGCTGCCTCCTAATTTCCCTCACCAATTCCCTAAGCTGGCCTGTTATCAGCTGACATGTTCATCTCCAAGGTTTCACTTGGAAAAAGAGCTCCTTAAATCCAATTAAGTGTAGGTGGCTGGATCTTAAATCAATGATTTTGATAGGCATGAAGTCAATTGCACTGAGTCCTGGAGAGGAATCAGACAAATCTTTCACATTTTCAGGAAACAGGAAGGAACATAAAAGGTCATTTATTGGATTCAGAACAGGCACTTAACTCAGATGCTCTACAAGAAGCTGGTATCTGTTGATGATGTAAAGCTTCTTGTATCCAGTGACTCACGAGATTTTTAGAAGATCAAAAATCCTAGGGCTGAATCCCATTTTGGTGCCAGCTAAAGCTGACTCGGGACGTGGTGGCGCTGGGGGTTAAACTGCAGAAGCCTCTGTGCTGCAATGTCAGAAGACCAAGCAGTCGTAAGATCGAATCCATGCAACGAATTGAGTTGCTTGTCCCAGCTCCTGCCAACCTAGCAGTTCGAAAGCATGTAAGAATGCAAGTAGATAAATAGGTACCACCTCAGTGGAAATGGTGTTCCGTGTCTAATCGTGCTGGCCACGTGACCACGGAAACCGTCTATGGACAAACGCTGGCTCTACGGCTTGGAGGCAGGGATGAGCACTGTTCCCTAGAGTTGGACATGACTGGACTAAATGTTAAGGGAAACCTTTACCTTTACCTAAAGCTGACTCATCAACATCCACAGGACTTGTATAAGTGCAGACTAACAAATCCTGCTCATTGCAATAGGTCTACTCTAGACCCACTCCAATGAAACTGGATTTAACTGCTAATTTTTCAGCTAACAAATGCCAAACTCAGCAAATCAACTGCTGGGAGCAACAAGAGGAACAGTGTCATTTCACATTCATTCAACAATTGTTAAGCTCTTGTTTTACAGAATACACCAAAATTCTGGGATTTCCACAAAGGCTTCAGAGAAACTGTTTCATCTACCATCTGTTCCACCTAGACTGAAAGGCAGAGAGAGTGAGTATAATAATTGTAGAAGCAGTAATATTTCGGAGAAGATTTTGGGTTTGAATTACATGCCAGGTTTAACAAATGAATATTCCTGATGAGAATATTCAGCCCAAGTTCACCTTTTCAGCCTTCCTCAGTATTCTACAGTGCATTACACAAAGCGAGTATCATTAAGCTGGTAGATAGTATTTTTTTGCTACACAGGTTTACTGGGCAACTGTGAAATTGGAATATTTTTTAAAAGTCATTTTTAATGAGAAAATATAAAACACATAATTCAGCTTTGATAGGATATTCAACAGAAGCTGGAAACAGGTCAATAATCTTTATGGCTTCTATTAGATCCTGAAGGTGCATTGAGTTCCAAATGAAATATTACTCTGAAATGATTTTACTAAAAAAAAGAGCTCATCTTTAACTATGGCATGCCATATAATGTAACTGAAGAATTATATATCATTCACTGAAAATTATTCTGCAGTGGAAGAAGGGGAACATCAGGGAGACATCCCCCTCTTCCATTTGCATTAAGTCACAACTCTACATCTACAGCATTAAGATCCTTTGCATAACACCAAAATATCAGTTGTAAAATAACTCCACTTCTGGAGTGTAGGATGAAGGCACACTGTAGGCACCCAATGGTACTATAGTATCAATGGCCAATCTGTGACACGGGTATCAAAAAGGTGTGGGCATCAGGCATTTGTAGAACAACTGAACAAGAGCAGGACGCACTTTAACTAGACCTAGCTTTAACCTAGAGCAAGCAATTCATGGTTTTCCCATGCCACAATGCTGCCTAGTCCCCAATTTTCTAGACAGATGTGACATCGTACAAAGACACTAGGGACTACACATGTACTACAGCACACTAAGAACTGAGCACAAAGAACTTGTGGCGTATTGTTAAAAAGGCTGACCAGCTCGTGTAAATTGAAGCTGAGTAAGCTTTGGCCTGTCCATATATTCCGGTCTACAGCTCTACAGTTCTTCACTCGCCACACTGGGTAGAGCGGATTGCGAGTTGCGGGCCAAACGCTGGGAATGCCAGAGATTCCTCACTTTTGCTGCCAACCTTTCAAACTTAACTGCAGGTTGCCATTTCACTGATGCCTGCTTGTTTTGCTGAGCTATACACAGAACAATGGATCAATTTCCAAGGAAAAGACGCTAGAGTACCATTCAACTTTCAACCAAATCATATATGGACATAGATCACAACGTACAGTAGAAAGATTTTCACTTTGATTCTTTCATCTATGGACCTTTGCTACTGCCCTCAGTTACAACAAGAGCAGAATTAATCCATGGAATAATAGATAAGCAACAATTAACATACATTAATTGAGAACACTACTTTTTCAGAAATGTCTATAGAAGGTACTGTATAGGTCAATAGAAAATAGACATATTTATGTAATGGAAACCCTGGAAACTAATAAAGTCATATATTGTAATGTCTCCTGGGAGTACCCAATATCAAATCCATAAAAAAGTGTGTGTGTGTGTGTGTGTGTGTGTGTGTGTGTGTGTGTGTGTGTGTGTGTGTGTGTGTGTGTGTGTGTGTGTGTGTGTGTGTGTGTGTGTGTGTGTGTGTGTGTGTGTGTGTGTGTTCAAATAATATAACTTTGGAGTATGTTCAAATTGCTTTTCTTTTCTTTTTTTTTTACTATACACTCTAACACCACTGCTTCCCCAAACAGAAATCCAAAATCACATCCATCCAATATGCAGGAAGAGACTCTGGTGGTGTTCAGAAATTTTTAAGCAGTTCTGCTATTCTAATATGGCTGGCTCAAATGACAGTCCATAAGCAAGTCCCAAACATGTTAGGCTTATGGCTGCCACTGATCTTTAGTGCTATCCTGGGCACTGCAGTTGTGACCCACTTTAAAAGTGATACCTCACTGCAGAATGTATGCAATTGATTCCAGCCTGAGGTCTTACTCACACTAGTAGAGCCAGGTTGCAACCTTGTCCACACTTAGTTGAAAATAAGTCTCACTGAACAGGTGTTACTTCTCTTTTGGCATGTATAAGACTGTGCTATCTTGACATATATTACACATATAGGTTTTGACACATGACCGGAGTTTGTCATCAGGGTCTCCCTTACACTGACACTTCAATATCTTTCTGGTGCTAGATAAGAACCAGCTACAACTACCTCTGCACACTGACACTAACACAGGATTATTAATTTACAAGTTTCCAAGGAGGAGTAACTCAGCACTCACAAACTGTAGGTCAGGGTACAGTATATCTGCATTGGAAGTTGTACTTTGGGGCCAATATTCTATTGCTCATCCCGGCTAAGGACAGACCCATTGAAACAATGCTGAATGGTAAGTCAACACTAGCCTAAATCCAGTTGAGTCAATGATTCTCCTCTAACATGAACTAGCAATGGCACATGGGCCTAAATTTTTATATCTCTAGAACCAGAAAGCTGCAAAAGTTGCAAAGTAGAGGAAATCACAAGATTTGAGACCCAGATCATCAACAGGTGTTCAGGATCCAATTGATAGAAGGAAGAAAAATGCAGAATCACAGACCCTTAGGAATCTGTTTTGGGACTTCTGAAGACTCATATCAAATCATTTTCTTATCTGCAAATGTGACCCTGTGCTTTAATTCATGCAAAGACCAGAAAGGAATGGTTCTAATACATTTTGGGAACACATAATAGGAACCCCCAGTAGTTAATTTATGCAGGAATGAACGGCAGGGGTCAGCTGTAGCCAATGCCCAAACAAGCGATTTGACTAGGATCAGTAGGATTTTAACAATTAAAAAAGCTTTCACATACGACTTTCAGAACAGAAAACAGCTTCTGAAAGGGATTGATTTCATTTTGTAGGAGCAGATCTTTCAGATGTAACATATTCGTATCTGTTTCCCACACCTCTGCATTTCACGCTTGCTCTGCTCCAGCCATGGGGCAGGGCTAAAGAGTTGAGTCCTGAGAAAGGCAGCAAGCATTCCAGAGCAAGGAGGTGGCGGTGGTGGGGAGAGACTAAAAGACGGAAAACCAGATCTGCCACCCAGGCCTCCCAGCTGTCACCCACATCTGGGAGTCTGCATTCCAGTGATGCCAGCAGTAGTTATGTGCTCTTGGGATGGAATGACCTCAATTGTGGTTTCTTCAAAAGAGCCCTACCAGGCTTGCCAAATTTACAAGGCAAGCCCGGGCATGCCACTTTCATCTTTGTATGCCCTCTTTAACTTCAGCTCCCAAAGGACCGTCCTTTGTGCCACCAACAAATTCTGTGGTTTCGGTCTTCTGACCACCAAGCAGACAGCCCCCACTCCACCCACCCACCCCCGGCTGCCAAAAAAAGCATTATCTCCCATTCCTGGGGGTTACTGCAAAGCCACATAGGGAGGCGATGGCATTTTCTGTTGCACTGCAAGGCCAGCGTCTCTTCCGCAGCAAGATTTTGCAGCTCTGTTCTTGAGAGGAATGGCTACCGCCCTGGGTGGTCTTCCTCCCCTTCCTGCCTTTGCAGACTTTAGGTAATGAGACCCAGCGAGCTCTTCCTCCCCTCCCCTCCTCGCATTCCCTTGCAACTGGCTCTCACCACCCTGCACATTCCTTTGTCTCTATCTCCTTGGGAGCCCTCGTGCACTCTTTCAGGGTTCTTTAATCTGCCACAAATTGCCACCAAACAGAGAGGATTTTAACTCTTCCGCCATTAAGCACTGAGTTCCATAGCCCTCATTCCCTAGTCAATGGATTTTCTCTGCAGGAGCTAAAAATGTAAGGCTCAGCATATAACTGCCAACACGGAATAGGAAGTTAAATTCTTGCTGGCTTTAGAAGAGGCCTTTTAGGATAAATGTAATGCACTCTGCATCTGCATGTGTGTAGAGATCAGTCGTTCTCCAGCTACATTTTCTTACCCTCCACCCTACTCTCCATAACGCTGTCCAGAGATTTTGGACTATGATTCCCAACAGTCCGAGTCAGCAGAGCCGGCAGTCAGAAAAGAACCTGATTCTTATCCAGCTGGGCTTTAGTTGATACAGCCTTTCACGTTATCTCGCCTCACTCATTTCTGCTATTAACTCATTTTCATTTGAAACGTTACTCGCCCAGAACTGGTGCCTGAGATAATGTCAGTGGGGCCCTCGGTGGCCTTGCCAGAATATCTGCAAGCTATAAGCCACTGATTTTACAGCATCCTGTCAGAAGTCCTTTCTGGATATTCTGTGTAATGCTGTGCTTGACTACATGTGTTCCTCCAGTTGTGAAGCCCTTACTGCTAAATGGTGCCAACTTTTTTATGGCTCGGCCTCTGGAAGGCACCCTTTCAGAGATAACAGACCTTGGTTATCTTCCTCTCTCCTTATTTCAAACCTATCTCCCTTCCCACTGACAAGCTGCATCTTTTGATTTGTTTTTCCATCTTATTGCTTTTGCCTTAGGAGAGAGGGTGTTTCACAGGACAGCAGCTATCGCGTGTAGGAAGTACTGTGTTACATCACAGTACTTCCTACAGGAAAGGCAAAAGAAGTCCTGAAGGGGAAAATATGGGACTGACAAGCAATGGATGATAAATAGTACAATAAAGCATGCAAACACACACAAGCCACAGCAATCATCTCCAGTGCAGTAGGCCAAACAATTAAAGGAAAGGGGAAATTAAGGCTTATTTCTCAGTAGCAGAGTCTATGCTTTGTATACAGAAGTTCCCATCTCCAGACAGGGCTTGGAACAAATGGTCTGAAAGCTTGGAAATACATTCTCAGGACAGACACTCCAGGGAATGGAAACATGTGATCTTCTAGATGCCACTGGATCACAAGTCCCATCATTCCTTCCCCTTAGCTATACTAGCTAGGCTTGATGAGTGATTCAACATCACAGGAAAGGCCCCACGTTGCTCAGAGTCAACACTGAGCTACACAGATTGATGGGCACCTTGATATATTTCTAATTTTGTACTCAAACGTGGGCAAACTCCAGCTTTATTAAACCTTCACTAATTCTCCACTAAGATGTCAACTTCCAATTGGAATAGCGTCCAAAATAGAGGCTCCAAAAGTTGATGCAGCCAATTATTGACTGTGTTCTGCAACTGGAATTACATAAGTTGCAACAAACCAAGAATTCTATGCCTATCTTAGGGTGGGGGAGGCTTATGCTTTGTTTTTCTTGCTGCTGCTGAAATAAGAAGTCAACACATTTTTGCAGGTCTATCATTCAGTCACCAACCACTAAAGATTATCTGCCCACCATGGCATCTAATTATTCAACAGTATCTAATTATACTTGCCTCCATGCATGGATGGTGTTTCCTATCATGGACATAAAGAACCTTCCCTTCTCTTTGTAAAACAACAAACATACATACTTCTGTTATCAGTTGAGATAAAATCTACACACATCCTAGACACCCATATCAATGGATTAAACATCAGCCAAGATTTCTTAAGTCATTGCCAAATGTAATAATTATGTTATTTGCTGTTATTTTCCTTCACAACTATCAAACCCATCTTTCCAGAACAAGGATCGAAGGTAAAGTCTGCCATTCTCTACATTACCACATGCAGTTGCTCTTTTGCTTCTGTTAATCATGCTGTTTATAGAACCAGACTAAAATACCAAACAGAAGTAATAAATCATTGCTTGGTGTGAAATGCAACCAAATATCGTGGTCTTTTAGAGCCTTGCAAGGATGTTTTGCTATGTAGACTCTATATTCCAAATTATTATGTCTGAAGAAGTGGATAATGTTCCATGAAAGCTTACGTTAAAATATAACAGTTAGTCCTTGAAGTGCCATGTCATGTTTGGTTTTGGATTTTTTTGTTTTGTTTGTTTTTCTTGTCGAAATTCTGTCATCTTGTCATGCTTGGCTTTAAAAGCTCTCTCACCACCTGCTCGTTTTACAGCCAAACCCTTCCAGTGGCCTAAGCACACAAGTAACTTTACTCTCCTCCTTAGGCCCACTGGGACTGATCACATTCAGTGAACGTCTTCCCATAAATGCACACCACCACCGAAACCGGAGAGAAACACAGGAGGAAGTCTTCAATAATCTACATGGAGAGGACTGGAGCTATATGTTACAGTACTCTCGACATATTCAGGCATTTGTGTACTTACTAATCTTCTTGTTTCTGTATAATCATATATTACCAAAAGGAGAACACACGCTGACTTTCGCAGCAGTGGTGGCAAATATTAAAATGAAAGACTCACGATAGGCCATAATAACCTTATCCCATCTGCTCAGCTAATTAGCACATGAACGTTTTTAAGAGTCAGAACAAGGAAGGGGAGGGGGAAGTCAGGTAAACACCACTAGAGCAATCATCATGACACAGAAATAGCTTTATATTAAAGAGGGAAGGAAAGATGAGAAGAGTCACTGCGTTCAACAGCATTGTAGGCGGAAATCTTTTTTTAAAAGGAAAAACACTTAAGGAAGGACATAGTTTTGCCAGGGTGTTAACAGAGGTTTTAGCCACGGTTTACAGTCATTGCACAAAATCCGGATGAGTCACCAGAACGATATGGAAACAAAACAGGCATTCCAGTTAAGCAGCAGATCCCTTACCAGAAGTATCCCAGAGGCTGAGTTCTATCCTCTGTGTGTCTATTTCAAAACTGGCTGTGTAATTCTCAAACACAGTGGGTACATAGTTCTGAGCAACCAAAATAAATAAATAAAAGGAAAGAAAGAGAAAGAAGAACAATATTATTATCACTTAGAAATCAATCACACATTCATTATAACATTGGGGGAACAGAATCAAAGAGTGGGGAGTTGCAACAGAGTTTCTCCTCCCTAATTTAACTCTTACCCACCCACCCCACTTCCGTGGGGACTACACTTCTAAATCACAATCCAGGGCTTTAGGAGAACCCATCATTAAAGCTCATGGAACCCTCACAGTTGGGCATTACTTCTGAGGCCAGTGCTGTGAAAGGCACTTGTGCGGGTTTAAGTGTTTGAGAATGCTTTTGGGGTGTGGGGCACACATGTGAGGAAAAGACTGATCCCCGCCACCCGTTAAATGGGATGCACTTTTTAGTCAGTGCAGGTTCTCCATCTGAATTTCAGAAATGCTAGGAATGTCAAGAAACTCTGATTTGGTATTCTTGGCATTTCTGAAAGTCAGATGGAGAACCTGCACTGACTAAAGTGTGCATCCCATTTAAGGTGTGCAGGTGTGGTGGGTCGATCTCTCTCCCTCACACATGTGCACTTCACACCAAAAAAAGCATTCTTGTAACACTGCCGGTACAAATGCCTTGCACAGCAATGGTCTCCTCAGAAGTAATGCCCAACTGCGGGGTGTGTGTATGTGTGTGTGTGTGTGTGTGTGTGTGTGTTTTCCATGAGCTTTACTGCTGGGTCCTCAGAAAGCCCTGAATGGAGATGCTGGGACAATAGCCCCCATCCCAGTGTCTCACAGGGCAGCAGGGGCTCCAGCAGAGCCGGGCACAGCAGAGTTCCACGGACACGCTCCGCGTTTTGTTTCACGGCCACTTCTGAAGATGAACCCGCTAGGCTTGAGGATAATCCCGTCGTGTCCCTCTTGACAGACCCAAGGGCTTTTCTTACTGCAGAGCCACCTAAAGAGCATCTTCTGCGCTGGGGCTTCCACTAAATAGCCGCACGCTGAATTGTGCCTGCTCGTTCCCTCCGGCACCCTCGCCCCGCGCGTGAACGAGGGGCACGCGTGGGCTCTCTCTGGGCAGGAGACCGGACGTCTCAGAGCCTTCCTCTGTGAAAACGGTCTGCTCTCCCTTCCCCTTCCACCCGGCTTCAATGCAAGAAAAGTTCACTAAAATCCGGATTATTCCCCCCCCCCCCCGCAACCATCCCCGAGCCGTCAGCCTCGCGGGTTTCCCACGTACCTCGGGAAAGCAGTCCTTGGCGAAGACGTGGAGCAAAGCGGTCTTTCCACACTGGGTATCCCCCACCACCACGATTTTGCACTTCACGTTCTGATTCGGATCCATGATGGCTTTGCTGGACAATTTCTGGCTGGCTCTTCTTTCCTTCATTGAGGTGTCCTTCGCCCTTCTCCTGCCCTCGAGTAAAACCAAGCAATTCGCCAGGGGCACGGGAGGGAGGGAGGGAGGGAGAGATGAGCGACCGAAGTCCAAGGAACGGGAAGAAACCCTGCGCGGGATCGCTGCCGAGCGCCGGACGAGGTCTAGCGTCCGCCTCTCCCGCCGCGAAGCCTCTCCCGCTCCCGCCTCCTCTTGCTCCGTCTCCGGCTTCTCACACAACTGCTTTGTTTCCCCTCCGCCTTGCCGGCTTTTATGAGTCCGCCGCCGTCCAATCCGGGGCTCCCGGAGGGAACGCGAGCGGCCCGCCTCTTGCCCTTTTATGGAGCCCGTCAAAGGGGGGGGGGCACGCGCCGGCTTCGGCCGGCCCCAAGGCGCCCTCTAGAGGGGACCAGCGGCGCGGAGGAACAGCGCTGGGGCTGGAAGGAGGCAGAGCAGGAACAGGGAGGGAAGGAGGGAAGTCCCGTTCCTTGGCGGGCTTGTAAACCTGCCTCGGAGGGACAGTTTGCGCTGTGGGTCTTGCGCTCGACCCCCAAGAGGGAAGTGAGCGCGGTGGGTTGTGTTGGAGGGGCTCACGTCCGGGTCTCTTTAGGATCCACGGAGGATGGCACGCCGCCCGCCCCAGCAGAGGCGGCCCAGACCCGTTGCCCGCAACTTCATGGGCGGGCATTTTGTAGCCCGACCCCACTTAAAAACAGCTCCTTCCGTGGCATGTGGGGAACACGTCGCAGTGGGGCAGCGACCGTGCTTCGGGGTCCCGGGGGGCAGAGTTCTTTCCTCGCATCAGCGTGGAGTCAGTCCCTAACCCCAGACGTTATTCCCCCCCTCCTCGTTTTAAGTGCAACTCCAGGGATTCCCGGCAACGGGGGTGACAGGCAGAGCGGCTTCTTTTAGCCTCTTTTAAACTCAGCCGGGGGTCTCTCACCCTGGCATGGACGCCGGTCCTCCCGCCTTCCCGAGGGTGACAAACCCCGCTTGTATTCTGCCGCGTAGTAGGGGATCGCTTAAAAAGCCACATAAGATTCTCCCGCGAGAATCGGGCCCTCTTCGGATACGGAGAGCGCTGCGGGCAGACTGCCGTGTGAAGAGGACAACACGCTTCTGCGGCCAAGCCGCCGCGGTGGGCTGAGAGGACGCCGAGAAATGCTGATGAAAAAAAAGGGGCGGAGAGCCAGTTTTATAGTCAGAGAGCTCTCGATCGATTACTTTCCGTGGTGGATCGAGGGGAAGGGGATCCCTCACCCCAGAGTACACCTTTGGTCTGGATGGGCGGGGTAGAAAGCCAATAAAATAAATAAAAATAAATAAATATTCTGGAGATGCGGGAATGGCCGGGGAACCGGACCCATTTGATACCCGCTTCCTACACAGTTGTAGGAATCCGGTCGGGAGGAGGTGGGGAGAAAGGTGGGAGGGTGCTGAGTTTGGGGCTGAGGGCTCCAACGAAAGATCCCCTATTTTTGCTCTAGGATGGAGAGAACTCTTCTAGTCTCGGAAACTTTATGCTGGGATCACTGCTTTCGTCTTCAAGGGCCCACAAGACTCTTGGTTTTAATAGGCAACGCAGCTACCGTCCTCTTTCTGCCGCTGAGGAGGTTGTGTAGAAGGAAGGGTGGCTGCTGCCTTTGGACAGAGGGGGAAACATCTGGAAAAATGTGGCAAGGTGCTGAAGTGGCGCTCCCCAGCTGTTTCACAAAGGCGGGGTGCAGTGTAACCTCCAGGGGTGAAGAGGTGTTGAGAGGTGAAAAGAAAGAAAGAAAAAAGACTGCTTAACGGAGGGGTTTGGGGTGGTGTTTTGTTTTGTTTCATTGAGTCAAAGTGGGGTTAAATGCTGGCAGGGTTGACCTGAGACATTTGGTGAGCAGCAAATGATGTCCCCCCCCCAGCCAAGCCAACCAGTGTTTGAAGCAGGGAGGCACAGTTTTGGCAGGTCCTGGGGCCAGTTTTCTGCAAGAGGCCACATGGCCCTCCAAAAATGACAAATAAGGTATGTGCGTGGGGGGGAGCAAACCCAGAAGTGGCTAGAATGGGGTTTTTTTGTGGGTGAGATTAATATTTTTGGGTAGGGTGTTAAATTGTATAGGTGAACCCCACTACTTTATTTGAAAAGTTAGTTCATTGAAGCTCCTGGAAGCCCTCATGTGTGGGAGTTCTCCTTTTGCTTTAATTAATTTTTCTAGGGAATTGTTTGTTTTTGGCAGGGGCCAGGCGAGTCTGATGAAAGAGGCAACTTGCCCCCTCAAGGTCACTCTTTGCCCACAACTGGCTAAAAGTAGCCAAGTTGTTTGGGCAGAGGCCACAAGCATCACTCCCAGCCCCTATCAGTAAAAATACAATGACATGTTAATTGATTAACCATTTGTTGCTGTGCTGTGTAACTCAAAATCTGCTGCCTGAGGTGGCCACCCACTGTGCCTTATACGGTACAAATGGCCTTAAATGCTAGGGGATGGGCTGTTGGATACAGGAAAAGGATGATGAAATGGAGACACCGATGCTCAGTTTAAAGGGTGGCCTATCATGTCTTCAAAGCAAAGCAGGAGAAGGCATTGTGTATTTGGTGTATGATTTTCTCAGTTGCATTTGACTACTGTTGCCAATTGTCGCAGTCTTGCCACTGAATTCCATGGAGTTTCATTTGGAATAATAAGCATTTGGGATAAAGGTATTAATTTTTAATCCGTGCATCAGTGTCAAGGCTTGATTGTGGCAGAAAGAGGGTGAGAAAAAACTCTGATACTGTATAGGCAAAAGGCATCTTGTATAAGCAGAATAGAGAGAGAGAGAAAGAATGAATTGCCTCAATCAAGCCAACAGCTTAGCCTGGAAAAACCCAGCTGCTTGTTTCCCAAGTCAGAACGGTGAAGGAACTCACCGTTCTTTTGTTATTTACAGTAAAAGAAAACACTGGTTTGGCATGACAATATGTATAATGTATTTTGCCAAAGTAAATGAGAAGAACAAATCTTCCTTAAGGAAAGCTGGGTCAGGATCACCCTAACCAGGAAGTGCCTCTTGTGTCCATGTTGTCACTTCTATTCATTTAAGAACGGATGGTACTAAAGTTACAGAGCACAGTTCAGAGTCTGCTCTACTGTCCTTTCTTCCTCAAAATCAGGAACACATTCCTTTAAAAAAATGAGGTCATGTACAGTCTCTGATATCTTGCCTTGAAGTGTCATTCTTATTACATTTAATGTTAGTACCACTTATGGTCGTTTCACATACCCATTAGGTACATGGCAGGTAGCAGAATTTGGGATTACTGCATATTCATAGATTCATTATATTTCTGTGTTGTCTTCCCTATAATTACACAGCTCACATCCATCCAACTTTATCTGCACAGTAACTCTGGGAGACAGGCCAATTTGAAAAGTTACCCAGGGAGTACTGTGGCTTAGTAAGGACTTCCACTTGGATCTCCCAAGTCTCAATCCAACTTATCACACTAGCCATGATCTTATCAGTGTTTGCATAAGGCAGGGGTGGGCGATTAATTTCTATAGAGGGGGCCACATGAAAAATCTGAACTGTGTTCAGGGGCCGAACCAACTTTACTTAAAAATAGTATGAAACAGTGATGTTATGATGGTTTTTATTTTAAACTTGTTAATCTTCACAAATACGAAAGAGGTTTTTCCAGTATGTTAAAGATAAACAACTGATCGACTTTAGGAAAAAAAAAAGCTATAAATGGTTTTGATGTTCAAAACTGTCCGCGGGCTTGACGGGAGCGGCTCGCGGGCCTTATGTGGCCCTCAGGCCGCACTTTGCCCAGGTCTGGTATAAGGTACCATAATGTGTGATTTGCCATGGTTATTAGTGACTAACTGTTGAGAAGCTGAGATATCTTAGATCATCTGTCATCTTAGTACTGCAGAGCTGGAAGAGACCCTATGGACCATCAAGTCTAGCGCCTGTCAGGGAGGCCCAGTGGGGAATCAAACTCCCAACCTTTGGCTCCACAGCCAGAGGTCTAACCCACTGAGCTATCCAGCAGTTCATTTTACCCTAGTTATGTGCTTAGTCACATGCCTGATTTGAGATATGCCTTGGCCTACCTTATTAGCTAGTCACAAGTAGCCACAGCCAACGGTGCAAACCTTATATGGATACTATTAGGAATCTGGCCATTGATTCTTAATTATGGTGCCTGCCTGCGTATGGTTAGCTAGTAATTTACCAGTGCCATCCCAGGTGAGGATCGGGCACTTTCCAAGCCAACCACAAAATATAGTGTGGAGAAGTAGCATATATAAAAATGATCCTAGATATTTGTTGGTTTGGGGGCCTGCGAATGGTGGCCATGCCCACTGGGAAACAGCCAGTGTGTACAGAGATTTTAGGTAGCCACCTTGATGGCTCAGCTGAATCAGCCCTGCCTCAAATTTTTGTTTGTTTAAAATATTTTTATCTGGCCTTTCTTCTTAAAAAAGACTTGGGGCAGCTTATATTATTAAAAAGACAATATTTAAAAGCAGAAAATACACAATTTTTAAAACAGGGAAATATATTACAAATAGTAAATAAAATCAGTGCTAAAACACATTTAAAAGCTAAAAGACCCAACAATCCATTAAAAAAAACCTCTCAGTGAGTCTTTCCTTTACCATCTTGTACCCATACCCTCTTTTGAAGCAGAATTTAGAAATGTTCTCTCATATAGTGTTGTCAGAAAAATAACTTTTCTAAGTCCTGGAGTGATTTGTTCTTAAAGTTTTTCATTTCACACTCATTTGAGTTTCTCTTGCCAAATGTAGTGACTGACCTTGTGCAAAATTTGTATTCAGGCCAGTTCAGACTGACAGTGACTCTTAAGATTCCTCTCAGATATAACATGAACTTATACAGGTACATGAGCACTCTGTTCAACAAAGCACAAGGCCATGGCGCAATGCTAGCAGAGGCATCAAATAGTGTCATGGTCCTCCTTTTAGTTTGAGTTCACTTAGTTCATTTTAGGGAGGCTACTGCATAAGGAAACAGCATGTCAAATTATTTTCAACATTCTTGTGAAGTGACACAGTAATTTTGTCATAAGGCTTTTTGTCATGTGGCATGTGGCTCCCAGCTCCCTTTGTGTGTCGGAAAATATATCTTTCCTGTTCATAAGACAGAAATAAGACCTTTTTTTTTTTTTTTTTTTTGAGGCTTACAACCTAGCTAAGATTTATTATTTATTTATTTGACTTTTTTTACCACCCATCTGGCAGCCAAGGCCACACTTCAAACAAATACATCATCGAAGAACAATTTAAAACAATGGACATAATAGTTGTAAAGTCAAGATTAAATACAAACACAACAACAAAATTTAACTGAAAACAATTAAACTGATATGGAAGCAAGGCAGCAGGACAGAAACATGATTAGGACCCTGCCATTGATAGTTCCATGTGATTTGGCCAGGGCCACAAGTACAAATTTCATAATGTGTGGCCTGCTGGTGATATGGTCCTGTGATTACATAACCTTGATGTTGTCCAGCACTGGTGGCATCTCTGGCGAAGTGGGCTTGCCTTGGCAATATTAAGAAGGGAGATGAAGAAGCCTTCCCAAAGCACATGAGGACTGTGAACACATTAAGGCATCTGTCTGCTAGGCAACAACAGTACCCTCCTTCTAGTTTAGAATCACCATTGGATTGCTTCTGATGGAAATAAAGAAGAATGAGCAACGTGAATAGTTGTTGTGTGCTCTTTAGCATAGGATAGAATCTGGGGGTCAAATTAACATGATGCAGAATGTATATTCCCTAAAATAAAGCTGTTTTACTTTCCACAATGGGATGTCCTCAGAGATACATGCCTCAGCAATCAGATTTGCAAATTAAGCCTGCATTTATATGCCACTGACCTACTATAAATCAATGCATGCTAAATGTAAGATACAGAGATGAGGAAACCACATGCTCTGACAAATGCATGCTTGTCATAATTTGGGGGAATACCTCTTTTAAAAACGTGTTGATGTGTATCATGTATTTTGACAGCCCCCATGCTTAAATTCACCTTGTTTTCAGTTTCTGTATGTTTGTGAAAATTCCCTCGGTTTTCCATATAACACACAACACAGCATTAATTGGTATGTCAATCCAATCAATGAGACTTCTATGCATCATTATGGTTGTATATTTATATATATTTACTCAGAGATCTAGTTGAGTACAGTGGTTGGTGTGTTGGATGAGGACTTCGAGGATTCAAGGTTATGATCCTGCTCATCTACGTATGTAACATTGGGTGACCTGGGGCCAAGTCAAGCTCTTTCTGCCTGACCTAACACACCTGGTTATTGTGAGGATAATGTGGAGAGGAGGAAAGGCCAGATATAAATGCAACCAATATCTAACAAATACCGTAAATAAACATGTCAAACAATTCTTCCCTCGTATCAAGTAATTACCAGTCACATCGTGGTTTTGGTCTTGTGTTACAACACTGGTCAAACAACGCATCATGTGTGTAGGCATACTTCAGTCTCGAGAGACTATGGTAATGTGCTCTGAACAGAGGTCTAGTGTGGCTGAGGAGGCCAATTCGAGAGTGACAATTCCTTCCACACTGAAGACAAATACAATCTGTCCCCTGTCCAGCTCCTTGATTTTGCTGGGTTTGGGACTGCCTCTTTGCCTCGGCCTGCTGAACAAGTGTCTCTTCAAATTGGGAAAGGCCATGATGCACCACCTGCCTCCAGGCTGAACACTCAGCTGTCAAGGTTTCCCACCTGTTGAGGTCCATTCCTAAGGCCTTCAGATCCCGCTTGCAGATATCTTTGTATCGCAGAGGTGGTCTCCCTCTGGGGCACTTTCCTTGCACTAATTCTTCATACAAGAGATCTTTTGGAATCCAACCATCAGCCATTCTCACGACATGCCCGAGCCAACCTAAATGTTGCTGTTTCAGTAATGTATACAATGTATCGTGGGTAGCTTGCATTAACCATTCAGGATTTGACATTCATGAAATATTTACTAACTTGTGAGCACATTTATTGCATATATAGTTTCACCAGCTTGTTTCTGTCCATGTGTATAAAGTGTAGTCATTCACCTGATTGTGTTGTACAGTATGTTGTTTCTCTTCCATCCTTGGATGATTTAAGCATTTTGAATGGAAAATAATCATTGCATGGAGTCATGAGAGCAATGAGCCACACTTCATATTTCTTGTGAAGAAACAGCATTTGGAGATAAAAATATAAACAGTAAATTATGAGTCACTACAATACCCAAACTTGTGGTCAAGCTGAAGATCACTTGCATCATTCCTGAAAATCTAGTCAATGTTAAAGTTTCTCAGCCTGAGAAACTGCATGAAGATTAACACCTGTAATTTTTAATACTGATATGGTAGAATCAAAAAAGGATTCTATCTGAAATTTAATTTTTAAAAAATCTGCCTTTATTCTTATTTTCCATTCCCTTCAGATCAACCTTGTGAGATAGGCCTAGGTGAGAGATAATGATTGGCTGGGTGGGAAAGCACAGAATTATTACAGAGAAAAGACAATAAGATCTAGATCAGGAGGAGGAGGGCTGAGGACCATTTTTCGGATCTGCCAGCAGTCTCAAGGCTGCACTCCCAAAGGGGCTGGGCTAAAAAGGAAGAGGTACGGCCAAAGAGGTTGAGCAATGGGCTTTTATTAATTTTTTTAATGGTTTTACTAAAAAGGGAAGGTTAGAAAGGCCCCATACACTCTTTAATGGCCAAAAAAGTAATTAATAAGTTGAGGATCAGGGCAAGGGTGCTGAGGTCCTTTTCAAAGCATGGCAGAATTGTTCCCCATGCCTGTTAGAGACAACAAGAGGATGAAGAGAAAGTTGTTGTTTTTGTCTTCATTTTTTTTTAAACTTTAGGGACTGTGAGAGCCAAGATTGCTGAGAGGTCCTACATTAGGAAGGCCCATTAGGAAGCCACCATCTACCCACCTGAGCTAGACCCCCTGTAAAATTCTGTCGATCAAGCAATTCTCCAAAAGAAGCCTTATCTGGAATCATCCTCTGTCGCAACCCATTCTGTCTTCCTTGGAAAGTCCAGCCTATGTTTTGATGATGGCTTATTTTGGATCATGGCAATTATTCCAGAGGGATTTTCTTTTTAACTAAGTTGGGAGAAAGTTTCTTGGGGGGACAAAGAGCCAACAGAAGACTTCCACTTCTGTGTTCCAAATCTTACTTCAGTCATCTAAACTTTGAGACTCCACAGATGACTTTCAGCATACATCTCAAGTGCAAGGCGTGTTCATTTTTCAAGGCATCAGGAATGCATACACAGGTTGAGGAACGAACGGCAGTCTAATATTTGATTTGGCACGCCGCCATGTCTTGGATGTAGTTCAGTTTTCCATTCTAGCATGAGCAAGGCCCAGACAAGTGTGAAGGGGGGTGGGATGAATTCTTCAGGCATTGCATTACCAGATCTGTCTAGGATTTTCCCCTCCTTTTAAAGTTATGTAATTTACATGAGAATAATGTTGGCTCCAGGTTATACTAAGGAATGTGGGATGTTCATATATAGGAAGGGTATCTTATTTTTCTGGACTGTGTTTTAAGGTTGAAACGCTTTAAAGTATTGAAATTTAAAGTGGAGAAGGGGCTATTTTTTAAATTGACCATATACTGAATTTCATGTACAAGTTGCCACTTGCCATTTCCACTGGAACCATCAAACTACGGTATTTCTGGTTTGCATTTTATAGCCATATGGTTTAACTCAAAGTGGTTTAGCTCACTTCAAGGAGGCAGCTGCATGAGGAAACAACATGTAAGAGTTTTAATTGTTTGGACATTCCTGTGAGCCACCACAGTTTTGTCATCAGACTTTGGACTAGGTGTGGATCTTCCCCTTCGTTCTCATTGTAGAAAACACCCTTTTTCTTTTCAACAGCAGGAGAGAAAAGTCTACTAAACACTTCACTGTTCTTTAAGATGCCATATGGACATGGGGTGGGGCCGAGGTGGGGTTTTTGTTTATTTGTTACGGACTTAAGTACGTCACCTTCTTAATATCGCCTGTTGTCAGTTTCTGCATTTTGGAGGAGGACAGATTGGAGCTGAAGTGACAGTGCCTTGGTGCTGGACTAAGAGTTTGAACCAGGAACAGAAAACTCTTGTCTCATTAACTGCCCTTAATAGACTAGATAATGCAGTTTGGTTGGTTTTTCAGGGAGGATCTCTTTCATTTTTGTGTCTTTTTGTGCACTGGTCCTTTACTTTTTTACATGAACAGGACAGCCTCTTTGGGTCATTTCATTTAATTTCATTTTCTCACATCCGTGTTTTTCTGGTCTCAGTTCAAAAAGTAAAAATAAAAATAGCCCCAAAGAAATCATGAACTAGAAGAAGCAGAGGCAAGGCCGTAGAGAATCAATCTATGTACTCCAAAAGGAGACAACAGTACAACCCAGAACAACCACCAAGCAGTTAAAACAAACAAACAAAAACCTCGAAACCCCTCCACCAAAACAGACACATTTACCAGAATAAATACACAGCAAAATCAACCAAATAATAATTCTTGAAAACCAATCAAACAGGAAAAGTAGCTCCCCAAATGAACACACTGGGGAAAAAATAGTAAAACACACATATACACATAGCCCCATCTCAGAAAAACCCAGAAAAGCAAGAAAGCAAGCAAATAAAGCCAAAAAATATCATCAAAGTCCCTCCACTAAAAATACTAGAATATGGGGAGATTTCTCTCCCCTCCCTTGCTTGATAATGTCTCTTCCCTTGTCTCTTCTTAGCTTGTCTTCTCTGAGTCCAGTGGTAGCAACAGGAAGGCAGAAAAAAATAATCCAAGAAAGAAAGGAAAGGATCAGAGAAGGGAAAATCCCCAAAGGAATCAGGGAGAACAATCAAAAGTTTACATTGACACAGGCAGGCTGCCTGCCTGGCAGTAGCAGCAAAAATGATGCAAAGAATTAGGAGGGGAAAATCTCAAAAATCAAGGGATAAGGGCAGGAAAGGAGATGATCTATGATGGGAAGGAGGCACAGATGCAGGCAGCCAAGCAGAACAATCTAAAACAGTGGTCCCCAACCATGGGCCTCCAGATGTTCTTCGACTTCAACTCCCAGAAATCCTGGCCAGCAGAAATGGTAGTGAAGGCTTCTGGGAGTTGTAGTCCAAGAACATCTGGAGGACCAAGGTTGAGGACCACTGATCTAAAACATGGGATGCCTGATGCTCACACCCACAAGGAACAACTGAAGCAAAGAAAGAGCAGAGGAGGTTCCCTTCTGATCAGTTCATGCTATTTTACAGATTCAAAATTCCCACTCCCCTTCTTCTGGACATTCTGGTTGGCTGCTGCTAGCAGGTGTCACAACATCATTGGATGAATAATTTCCCAGGAGATTTCACAGACAGTGGGTGAAAGAAAAGTTAAACTGAAGAGAGAAACATGAAAAGAATGCAAAGTGTTTGTGTGTGCCCCTTTTGTTAATATGAATCATTCATGTGTGGGAAAATTATTTTTGGTAAACATGAAAATGAAAAAGAGAAACCCGGATTTATTTATTTTTTGTTAAATCATGGCATAGCCATCTTTAGTATTCACACATTTGTGGTGCTGAATCAGGGTTGCTACTTCATGTAGCTGACAGGGTCCTCATGTGTAAGGTGGCTGAAACATGATCTTGATTCTTGGATTTCACAGCAGCATAGAATCATAGATTAATTGAGTTGGAAGGGGCCTATAGAGCTATCAAGCCCAACCCCCTGCTCAATGCAGGAATCCAAACCAAAGCAGTTGTCCAATTTTCTCTTAAATGCCTCCAGCGTTGGAGCACTCGTTATCTACCAAGGTGATTGGTTCCATTAATGTACTGCTCTAACAGTTAAGTTTTTCCTGATATTCAGCCTAAATCTGGCTTCTGGTAACTTGGGCCTGTTATTACATGTCCATCTCTCTGGGTTGATCGGGAATACATCCTCCCCCCCCCCCCCCGTATGACAGCCTTTCAAGTACAGTATTTGAAAAGTGCTATCATATTTCCCCTCAGTCTTCTTTTCTGAAGGCTAAACATTTCCAGTTCTTTCAGGCTTTCCTCATAAGGCTTGGTTTCCAGCCCCCTGACCATCCTTGTCGCCCTCCTCTGAATTAGTTCCAGTTTGTTAGCATCTTTCTTGAGGCGTGGTGTCCAGAAATGGACACAATACTCAAGGTGAGGCCTAACCAGTGCAGAATAGAGGGGGACCAGAACCTTGTGGGATTTGGGGGTTATACTTCTCTTAATGCAGCTGCCTTTCTTGTGCAGCTGCATCACATTGTTACCTTGTTGGTTTATATTCAGCTTGTGATCTACAACAATTCCAAGATCCTTCTCACTCACAGTATCACTGAGCCGAGTATCCCCCATCTTGTAACTGTGCTTTTGGTTTTTTCCTGTAGGTGTAGAACTTTGCACTTATCTCTATTAAATTTCATCCTGTTGTTTACAGCCCAGTTCTCAAGCCTAGCAAGATCTTTCAATCCATATAAATCAGCTATAATATAGACAATTCCAGTATATTTCTACACACAGGACCCATATCAGCAATGTCTATTTCGCAGAGGTCTTCTTACCCCTCCACACCTTGACAAGGATATACATTTAACAATAACCAGCATTAATGTAACATGGGAACTTAAAGCAACACAGTACTGTTTATTTTCAATATGTTTGTTAAAATGATCAAAAACTAATCTTTGTAAAGTTCCTATATGATGCATTGTTGGGAAAAGGTGGGAAATATAAGGGCCATTAGGATTTTCCAAACACTGGCTTCTTTTCAGTTGATGAGATAAATTCAGTTTTGCCCATGTGTGCTTTCAGTGTTAATCTCCTTTTACATAGCCATCCATAAGGCTCCCATTGTGTGCTGGAATAATTTGTACTGATGATAGCTTGTTTATACAATAGACTGTATGACCCAGCTTTCCCTCTATCCTCTCACTGCCCCTGGTAATTTGTGTGAAGATTTTTTATACATCTAATAAACTCACTGATAATAGTGCTTGTAGTATGAGACTGACTGCCTCTTGATTTGCATCTAAAATTAGCATAATCACTTCTGGCTGTATCCACCCAGTGCCAGTCACAAAAGCATCCAGGTGGAAACTACAGTTTAGAAAGAAGAAAGAAAGAAAGAAAAACATTGTACTTGCTCATTATTACACTTATTTCCTTCTGTATCATTTCAGTCAAATAATGAAAGGGTTGAGGTTGTTCCATAAGAAAGAATGCTGCTGGGGCGTCAGCTATAAACTTAATTTTAGTTCTCCTAAAATCTATAAACAAAGGAACATCAGTCTTAAGATTTCTGGTATAGATGTATTTATAAAGATAATAAGAATGATCCTCCAGAAATATCTGGTAGAAGAATAACTGAAGCTGTGTTCATGAGAAAGAAACTGCTAAAGAGGTGGTCCTGATGGAGTACAAAATAATTATTTTTATGTTAAAATGGAATGAGAAATAATAGGCTGCAGTAGAGTTCCCAAACATTCCCTATTCAAAGAGGCACATTTTTCTATATGGTTTCCAAATCTTTCCTGTTTCACTTTCATTTTTGTTAATTACACGGGGGTTATTAGTAAAAATTAAGAGAATGTTGCTACCTACAGAGCAAGTTACCAAAAATATCCATTGTGACAGCCTTTTGAAGTTTGCGAAAACATTGCTCATTTAGTTATGTAAAGTGCCATTGACAATGCAAGGCCTATGTTAGGAGTGAAGCCAGAAGATATTCCATAGGTCTGCTGGTTAGGTGGAAAATTTTGCAGAGTTTTGAATTTCTGGTAAAATGTCCTTTTGCTGTGCAGTAGATGTACAGAAGAGAATAGGTACATGTTCACCAGAGTCCACCCCTTTCTCCATAATTGGCATTTAAAGTCTTAGTAACTGACTCTGAGAAATTTATAATAGAAAGAGTAAAAAACAATTCTTTACTTACAGTTTCTTGAAATTACAGGCTTGTTTTTACTTGCTTTTTTTTAACTGCACACATACTTAGTAGCCAATTGAACAGATCAACAGCAAATAAACAACTTCCACTAACTGAGAAAAGAGAGGAGAAAGAACACTCAGCAGAGAGGTGGGACTCACTTTGAATTCAAAGACTGGAAGGAATTATTGGTTAGTGCTGGATAGATAGACAATCATCCCAGCCTAGAAAAGTGCCTCCAAGTAACTCAAACTACAGACAGCATGTGAGGTTGCACATAAAACCCCATCAGGAAATGGGTATCTTTATATCCTTGCCTGGTAGTGCAGGACAGCATTAGTGTGGTGCAATGTAGTGCCAACATTGGGGTTGAAAGGAAGTGGCAGAAGTTGTTTACCAAGATGGAAAAAGAGTGGTATGTTCTTGCAGTTCTGCCTGTGTTACAGCTGATTATGTCATCAGCCTGACCTTTTATTTTTCATTCAAACTAAAAGTTTCCTGTTGTCAAACCCACCCACTCCTGAGGCTCCCTAGGAATCCCTTTTGACTGGGGAAGCCTTCTGGATCCTTGGGACAGGAGGCATTTAATGTTTAAAAATAGCAATCGTTCCTTTTAGAGATGGGCACAACTGCTGAAGTGGTGGTTTGTGCTGCTTTGTTTTTCTGCTGAACAGGTGTTTGGTGCTTCCCCAGTCCTGCGTCCTCCAGTGGGTGCCCCCTCAGAGGCAGTACCTGGAGGAGGAGGGGCAAGGAAGCTGGGGCATGGCCTCTGCGTGGGTGCCCGCCAGAGGAGCATTTCAGTGGTTTGTGCCATTAGGCTTACTGGAAAAGCATAAACGTACAAAGCACAGAAACCTATATACAGTATTTGATACCGCATGTCTTCACAATTTTTAGACTGTATTATAATGTTTCAAATGTTTCCAGTGTTGAGAAATGTTTACATTCCATCAGCTTCTTTTAGTGATTTTGTTGATTATATCCTGCCCTCAGCTCTGCTGATACATATAAACCAATCAGTGGATCGATCGATCAAAATAAAATAAGTGTCTCTTAATTGGCATGCAAGTCATTATGACAAATGACTTTCAGAGTCCCTGTGTATATCTGCTTTCCTTATCTGACAAGACTCTGCTGTGATATATGGACAAAATGCAAAGAATGATGCTACATATAAACTAAATGCAATTGCAGGTGGCTCTAAATTGTTTCAAACTACAGGTTGGTTGGTTTTTTTAAATGCATTTCAGAAGACCTTTGCTCAATAAATGTCCCTACCCATTTATGGTGAGTTGAGTTCTTTTGAACTTAGTAAAAAGGTGTCACCTGATAAACATGGGCCTTAACCAGGTTGTAACTGCTTCTCATCTATTGGTGGACATTCCCTGGTCTATGTTACCAGTATATGCAAGTGGGTTAATAAAAGACTGCAAAAAAAAAAAGGAAGTTTGGTAGGACTGTGGGTAGGCTTGTTGTCTTGCATTTTATGGGCACACATTTGGACTTCTGCACATTGACTAAGTACTTCTGATAAAAGATCTTGCTACTGTTCAAACTCATTTCACAAGCTAGCAAGGTTATGCTCAAGATCCTCCAAGGTAGGCTTCAGAAGTATGTGGACCGAGAACTCCCAGAAATACAAGCTGGATTCCGAAGGGGCAGAGGAACTAGAGACCAAATTGCTAACATGCGCTGGATTATGGAGAAAGCCAGAGAGTTCCAGAAAGATATCTACTTCTACTTCATTGACTATGCAAAAGCCTTTGACTGTGTGGACCACAACAAACTGTGGCAAGGCCTTAAAGAAATGGGCGTGCCTGACCACCTTGTCTACATCCTGAGAAACCTATATGTGGGACAGGAAGCAACAGTTAGAACTGGATATGGAACAACTGATTGGTTCAAAATTGGGAAAGGAGTACGACAAGGCTGCATATTGTCCCCAGGCCTATTTAACTTATATGCAGAATACATCATGCGGAAGGCTGGACTGGAGGAATCCCAAACCGGAATTAAGATTGCCAGAAGAAATATCAACAACCTCCGATATGCAGATGATACCACTCCGATGGCAGAAAGTGAGGAGGAATTAATGAACCTTGTAATGAGGGTGAAAGAGGAGAGTGCAAAAAACGGTCTGAAGCTCAACATCAGAAAACTAAGATCACGGCCACTGGTCCCATCACCTCCTGGGAAATAGAAGGGGAAGATATGGAGGCAGTGACAGATTTTACTTTCTTGGGCTCCATGATCACTGCAGATGGAGAAAGCAGCTACGAAATTAAAAGACGCCTGCTTCTTGGGAGGAAAGCGATGACAAAACTTGACAGCATCTTAAAAAGCAGAGACATCACCTTGCCAACAAAAGTCTGCATAGTCAAAGCTATGGTTTTTCCTGTCGTGATGTACAGTATGGATGTGAGAGCTGGACCATAAAGAAAGCAGACCGCCGAAGAATTGATGCCTTTGAATTGTGGTGCTGGAGGAGGCTCTTGAGAGTCCCCTGGACTGCAAGGAGAACAAACCTATCAATTCTAAAGGAAATCAAGTCTGAGTGCTCACTGGAAGGACAAATCCTGAAGCTGAGGCTCCAGTACTTTGGCCATCTGATGAGAAGAAAAGACTCCCTGGAAAAGACCTTGATTTTAGGAAAATGTGAGGGCAAAAGGAGAAGGGGACGACAGAGGATGAGATGGCTGGACAGTGTCTGCGAAACAACCAACATGAAATTGACAGAACTCCAGGAGGCAGTGGAAGATAGGAGGGCCTGGCGTGCTCTGGTCCATGGGCTCACGAAGAGCCGGACACGACTAAACGACTAAACAACAACAACAACACTATTCCAACAACAGTGCTTTTGCAATGTTCTCATTGTACAGAAGTGCATGTGCACATCACTCACACAGAAAGACTCTACATGCCATCCGATATGATGAGGTAAAAATTGTATGCGTACTATTTTGGCATACATAGTGTGAGGCAAGGGAGATTTCCTAACTGAATGCATCTCAGGCTTAATTTTCGAACTCCTGTTGGAATCAATATTGTGAAAACAGTGATTGGTACATAATAGAACCATGGAACAACAAAGAAGCATAATGGAGAGCTTTTTTTAAATCTATAATGTAGCCAATCAGTAGCTGAAATCCTGTTGCTTAGCACAGGAAGTCTCAACTTTGGTAGGCCTGTTAAATCATTATGGATTTGGTAAGCCAACTGCTCCAGAAGTTCCATTGGTTCAGTGGTGTGACTCCAGTTGCAATGTACTGTCCTATGACAAGCAACAGGATTTCAGCTATGAGCCCATTCACACAGGCATGATGTAAACAAATGGATCATTTGTTGCCATCTACTTTCAATGGCTCTTAAAAGATCTTAGAGTGGATTTTGCATATTACTTCCAGATACCAACACTCATAAGGTTGAGTCTTCCAGAATTTCTTTAGGACCTGCAACCATTAGTTGAATTTTTTAAAAATTCTAAACATTAGTAAGAAAATATGGCTTGACAAATAGAGACGGGGTGGTTGTTGTGGTTTTTTCGGGCTCTTTGGCCGTGTTCTGAAGGTTGTTCTTCCTAACGTTTTGCCAGTCTCTGTGGCCGGCATCTTCAGAGGACAGCACATACAGAAATGGGGGTATTCATATTTGAATACGAATACCCATGCACAGACTCCACGCTCCCTTCCAATCACTCTGTAGCACCCGGTTGCCTAGCCACTCTTAGACATGGCAGGGAGGCTCGTCATCCTGCCTCCTGCCAGGAGTAGCTAGTCGACAGTGAGCTCCGAAGCAATAGGAAGGGAGCAGAGAGCCCGCAACAGCAGTGGAAGGGTGAATGGACAGTCCAACCCCAAGGGGGGGGATCCTTGTTATGTCCACCTCTGTGGGGGTATTCATATACAAATACCCCCATCTCCATTGACAAATGTGAAAGCTCTACAAACACTTCCTCAAAAGGCTAACTTTTCTCAAGTTTAGAAGGGACTGGAGAGGGAAATTGTCTCTGAGCATGGATGCCCAGGTGGTCAAGAATGCATTTGCACAGTTAAAATGAGTGTGCTGGCTGCCCCTGTTCCTGGAAAGGGCTGATCTTGTCAGGGCGACACATGCCTTAGTTACATCCCAGCTGGATTACTGTAATGTGCATAGATCCCTTCGGCCTGTGGAGACTTCAGCAGATCCAAAATGCAGCCGCCAGATTGCTAACAGGGACTGGTGACAGGGAGCACATCACCCAGCAGTTCCCATTTGCTACCAATCTGTTTCCAGGCAGAATTCAAAGAGCTGGTTCTAACTTATAAGACCCTAAACAGCTTAGGTCTAAGATATCTCAAGTACCATCTTTCCCTTTATGACCCTCCTTGGGTATTAAGATCATCTTGATCCTGGCACTTTCACAGGTGTGACTGACATGGGAGAGGACCTTCTTTGTTGGCTCTCCGAGACTTTGAAACTCCCCCCCCCCCACACACACAGGAGGCCAGGCTGGCCCCATCTTTGCTGTCGTTCCATACACAGGCAAAGATCTTTCTCTTCAGGCAAGCTTTCTCTTAGTGACCAAGTGTTGTTGTTGTTGTTTTTAATAGATTGTTGTACTTTACTGCTTTGAATGTGCTTTGGTGTTGCTTTTATCATTTGAAAATATGGTATGTGAATGGTAAAATGAAATATGGAATATAGCTATAAATGATAAACTAACTTGTAATTTAAAGGTTAAGAAAGGAGAGTTGAAAAAAATATATTTTTTATGAAATATGGGACAGATTATTGGAATATGTGTTAACAAGGGAAAGCTCCAAATCAAGAATCAATGCAGTGCTGGAGAAGAGGACCATAGAAGAAGAATATAGATGGAGGAAGAAGAAGTTTACAGCAAGAGGTCCCGTCTATGGTGGTGGGAAGCACAGTTAAATTATATTTTGGTTTGTGTATTTTATGTTTATGTTATAGTTATAAAAATAAAAAATTATTTAAAAAAGAATTGGTGGCATGTATGAGAAGCTGATAAGTAGAAAACTGATAAGTAGAGCATCATGTTTTGATTTGTTTCTTGGAGTGTTGTTTAAGCAGTGAAATCTCCATCTATGCTTAGTCTGTATATTTGCAAATACATGCAGATGGCACAAATCATCAAAGGAAATAATACTAATCACCAGTAACCTCACTCAGAGGAAACTATTGGAGCACCTGAAACATCTTACCATTTGAATTAATCATGTCTCGGCCCATGAACTTGCTTTGAAAATCTTCTAATTGTCTATGTAGGAATGGGGATATCTGACCATTTTGCTTTTTGACAATTTTGTCCAGTCATGTCTGACTCTAGGCAGTGGTGCTCATCTCCGTTTCCAACCCATAGAGCTAGTGTTTGTTCGCAGACAATCCTCCATGGTCACGTGGTCAGCGTGACTAGACACGGAACGCCGTTTGCTTTTTGCTCTCATTCAAAAATTTAGACCTCAAGTCATCTCCTTTTGCATGTATAGCCTGTGAATTTTCATGAACGTTTCAAAATAAGGAACCGAAATTACATTTTCACCCCTCTGCACTGATCAAACTCAAGAAATTCTTTCTAAAATGGAGGCTACCATGCTGTATTTGCCTGCAACTATTACATAGATGGTAAAGATGTCTCCCAGAAAAGAAAAAAAAAGAGGCAGCAACTTGGATTCAGCGCAAGGAATCAGACGAGACTTTGCTTTGAAGTGCTCAAAATGCAGTCTAGAGGGACGGATAAATGTGTCTGTTTCAATTCCTTCTACATGCAACAAAAAATAAAATAAAATCAAAACTTACTTTTATTTCCAATAAGAGAGTTGCAAATTTGGAGAAATTTTTATTGACAAATATTGTCTCCCAACGTGAGGTCATTTGCATGGAGAAAAGTTCCAGTGAGATTAGCCGTCATGATGGTTTCCATGAGCGGAAGTCAAGAATAGATGTGTTAAATCAGTGGTTCTTAACCTTTGTTACTCGGATGCTTTTGAACTGCAACTCCCAGAAACCCCAGTCAGCACAGCTGGTGGTGAAGGCTTCTGGGAGTCGCAGTCCAAAACTCCTGCGTAACTCAAGGTTAAGAACCAGTGTGTTAAATGACTTATAGCCATGTAAGACCTTGCAGTTTTTCAACCAAATAAGCTCTAAGTCTGGTCAAATGAGGATGTTAGTGAAATGCCATGCTGTATTTATCTGAAACAGATTAAGGCATCACAAAGAGAAATATAATTAAATGGCCGTGCTTGAGCCTGCTGCTAATACATCACTTTTACATTATGTATAATCTGCCACTGCTGATAGAAAGAACCAATTATATGTACAGGGTGTTCTACCATCTGTAAAATCATACACACCTTAAGGCTATTTCTAATTTTCGGAAGCAGCCCACGTCTTTCTAGTGTAGAAAGAAATATGCCTCTGAGGCAAGAAGATGCTCAAAATAAGGGATATTGATATTGATGAAAACTGTATACTTTATCTAACAGCCCAGGGCCATATCTTCTGAGAAATCTCACTCTTGTGTAGTGATTTTACACCCGAAATGTATTAAATAATTCCCAAGCCACTCTCCAAGAGGTACAGCATGCATAACAAGTTCTTTATTTAATAAAAATGGATGAGCATCTTGATTTTGAGTGTATAATCCACGGAGAGAGTAACTTGATAAAAAGGGTATGTGCATGTTACTCCTTTAGAGTATATTCCTAATTATTCAGATGCATGCTGCTATATCTCAGATGCTTTTGGAGACACACTTAATAAGATTCCAAGGTCCTTCCTACACCGTAACCTTACTCTCCTGAAACTAGATTATTTTTTAACTTTTGCTATTTGGATTAAAAAAAAGTCTGAACATGCTGAGAGAGGGTGGGAGGGAGGGAGGGAGAGGTGTGTGTATGTACTTTGTATTTTTTATATTTCCTATTATTATTATGATGATGCTGATGCTGCTGATGCTGATGCTGATGCTGATGCTGATGCTGATGCTGATGCTGATTATTATTATTATTATTATTATTATTATTATTATTATTATTATTATTATTATTATTATTATTATTATTATTATTATTATTATTATTATTAATACCCCACCTATCTGGTCATTGCGAATGGCCATTTACTGAATGGCCATTGGTTGTTGTGGGGTTTTCGGGCTCTCTGGCCGTGTTCTGAAGGTTGTTCTTCCTAACGTTTCACCAGTCTCTGTGGCCGACATCCTCAGAGGACAGCACTCTGTGCTCTGGTGTAGTTGGCTTTGCGAGTGCTGTCCTCTGAAGATGCCAGCCACAGAGACTGGTGAAACATTAGGAAGAACCACCTTCAGAACACGGCCAAAGAGCCCAGAAAACCCACAACAACCATTGGATCCTGGCCATGAAAGCCTTTGCGAATATATTGTATGGCCATTGATGTTCTGTTAGATGGCCAAGGGAACATTTAGATCTTATTATTTTTTTATTTACTAGTTACATTTCAGGCTGGGTGGATACTCAGTATAGTTCCACAGGTTGGGCGTTTGACACTGTACCTCCAGAGAGGAGCCAACCTGTGTGGCTTTGGGGAAGCTGTACAGTCCCAGGATGTCCTCAGAAGAAGGGAATGGTGAACTACTTCTGAGTATTCTCTGCCTGGAAAACACTGAAAAGGGTGACATGAGTCAGAATTTGACTTGACTACACACGAGTGTTATTAGTTACATTTCACTCCTGCCCAAAGATGTGTGCCCAACTCTTCCTCCCCCTCATTTTATTCTTATCTGAGAGGTAGGCCAGAGTAAAAGAGTCACCAGCCTATGATTGCTCAAAATGTTTTATTGCTGAAATTTTGTACATTCTAGTTCAACATCTAAACTACACAATTTTGACAAGTTGAGTCTGAGACATAAGGTGTGGGGGAAAGACTGCTGCGCTGTTGTTCCACTACGTTTTGGTCCTTCCAGATTTCAAGCCTAGCTAGAATACATTTTATAATTAATTCTGGAATCAAGGCATGCTTAGTTTATTATTGATTTCAGGTACTATGTTTTAGCATTTTTCCACCTTCTGCATTAATGATACATACACATGCAGCAAACACTGCAAGAAATCCAGTTATGATGCACTCACATCCACAGGTGCATAAATACTTTTCTAAAGTGTCATGTTGATGTCCATGTATTGGCAAAACTCAACAATAAAATGTTTGAAAGCAACACTCACATCAAAATTACTTTTTTGCAGTGTTTTGCAGGAAAAAGGATGCCAAGCCTCACGCGCCTGAGAAGTAACCGCGGTCAGGGCTGTTTTTCAACATGTGTGAATGGTAGTTATAATTTTTTGTTTGGGACATCCCTATTTTTTTTGAGTTGGCTTTATGGAATGCTGTATTGGCTTCTCATACAATAATTAAGAGGACAAGCCACACCATGCAGCCTTTTATATGTCTCTGTTTTTCAACCTCTATTTTGTGAGGTGTCACCTGAATATACGGCTGATCTTTTACCTCTTTTCCTCCTTCTGAACCTTATTTTATACTCAGTGTGATGCTTTCAGAAGAGTTTTCTGTTTAAAATCAAGACCTTGAATAAGCAAGTTACATAATAGAATGAGTCTTGTATTATCCTAAGCTTCCTCTCAGGAAACACTTTAGCATAAAAGTATTTATGTTGTAAAGCCTTCCGACTGAAGTGTACAGTGGTTGTCATAGTAATGCAGCTCTTCAAGTGGAAGTAGGAAAAAAGAAGACGGCATTTTCCCACTCTGGCTTCAGTCCCACATCACCACCAGTTTTGAGATTAGATGAACAAAAGGGAATACTGTGAATCGTTTTAGATTACACATAACTTGAAATCTCCTTTTAGAGAGGTAACTATGTATGGCATAGGCTTCAGCAAAGAGTGTACAATTTTATTACCTGGGAGTTTGAAAAGACAAGAGAAAGAAGGAAAGTAGGAGTTTTAATTCACTTGCAAAATACCAGATTAGTGTTTGTAATTTTCTGTAATGACCAGCTTTTAAACCTTCCAATAAGCATCAAGATCATTACACTTATTTTTCAGAAAATCTTTATAATACGAGTGATGAGAAAAGAAATACAAGATGTTGACCTGTTATTAAGAAGAATGCCAATGAATTTCAATTTGAACTAGATTTGGGAAGCAAGGTCTATGCAGTTTGGACAATGAACTAGACTGAGGACTTGACAGAATTCCCTGGAAAGCTTGAAAGATCTGAACATATTCCCTAAGGTAAAGGTAAAGGTTCCCCTTGACATTTTAGTCAGTCATGTTCGACTCTAGGGGGCGGTGCTCATCCCCGTTTCCAAGCCATAGAGCCAGTGTTTGTCCGGAGACAGTTTCCATTGTCACGTGGCCAGCACGGCTATACACGGAACACCGTTTACCTTCCCACCGAGGTGGTCCCTATTTATCTACTCGCATTTACATGCTTTCGAACTGCTAGGTTGGCAAGGAGCTGGGACCAAGCGACTGGAGCTCACTCGGTCGCGTGGATTCGATCTTACGACTACTGGTCTTCTGACCCTGCAGCACACAAAGGCTTCTGCGGTTTAGCCCACAGCGCCACCACATCCCTGAACATATTCCCTAATGATGTCTTATTTGGATTTTTTGGACTTCAATCCCCTATTCTCCACTTTGGCAGTTCAATCTGACAGACCTACAAATATCTAAATGTGGCTCACCTGGAGAAAGGCCTAGCTGGAAGTCTTCATGGGCTACGTTCCGGTTTGAAAAGGAAGCTGTCCTGGAAGCTGTCCCTGGTGCATCTCTAATATTTCCTGATGGCACATGAGCTAAGACTTCCAGTGTGTTGTGCATGCTAACTATTACAGACCTATTTTAGAACTCCAAAACACCCTTCTAGAATCTGTGATGGAAGCTAAGCTGAAGAGTCAACAAAAGTGAGGAAATAATTCAATTTGGCTGTATACACACATATGCATTTGTAGTTGATCCATATGCTCGCAGTTTATCACAGCACTTCCCACTGGCACACTATAGGCCTTATATTGGCTTCACCATATCGGAACCACCTCTACAATCAAATCTTAAATGTCTTCTTTTTGAAAAATGCACACAGTAGAAACATCAGAGATTTTGTAATGCATATATGATATTTCACTAACCTATCACCATGCCATACATTATAGCAACGTATGGCTTGTACAGATAAGCTAAATAATTTTTCAGGAATTTTATGAGGTAAGTATGATTGACTTAATTGACAATTAAGACTATATTTTACAAATCAGTGGCTCTTTGATTTTTTTTTTAAATGTCAAACTATGCCCTTGCTTTAAAGACACGTTTGAGAGATTTTTAAAAACTTACTGCAGGATATTTCAATCATTAAACTGCACAAGATATTTTGTTGGCATCATATAATTTACATCAGAGACAGAAATCTGTATGAACTGCTAGATCTTTAAGCTTGCCAAACTCACAGTTTATTTTATGACGTCAGGCCATATTTCCAGTCCAGACCAGAAACTGAATAGTTGCAAGGCAACCCAAGAAATTTTGCTGCCTGAGGTAGAGTAGCAAATGTTGACCCAACAATAGCCATCCAACTCAAGGTGCACATAATCCAAAACGAACTGAATTATTGTGGCATATGAGGCAAAAAATATCCCACAATATCCCCCTTCCGTTCTCTGGCGATAAAAAGATAAAAAGTCATTTGTTATCCTTTCATGATGCTCAGACTGACAAAACCTGTGGAGGTTGCATTCTTCTGTAGAATCAGCTTGGAGACAGTCAATAAAAGAATAGAAAGTGGTTTTTTTATTGACCAAAAGGTGGTTTTCTGGACCTGGAATGAGGGGCAGGGGAAGTGAATTATTGTTACTGTGTTTCCCGGAAAATAAGACAGGGTCTTATATTAATTTTTGCTTCAAAAACGCATTAGGGTTTATTTTCAGGGGAGGTTTTATTTTTTTCATGTACAACAATCTGCAGTTATTCAAATACAGTCCTGTCATCTTCTTCTGATTGCTGCACAATGGTGGTGGGCGGGGTTTCACTTAACTGGGGCTTATTTGGGGGGTAGGGCTTATATTGCAAGCATCTTGAAAAATCATACTAGGGCTTATTGTCAGGTTAGGTCTTCTTTTCAGGGAAACAGGGTATTTTTTGGGCTCTGTTAGACCATCACTGAACCAACTTGCCTTCACAATGCACAGAAACTGCGCAGGACAAATGCCCATCTCATCAAACGCGATGTTAATACAAGGGGAGTACAGACCCTCTCTCCTTTCCGACAACATGTTTGATATAGTTTAGGTTGCTCTCATTTTGCCAGTAGAAAAGATGGAAAATATATTCCCAAAGTAACACAGCTGAAACTTCCCTACGTTTTGCAAACCAAATGTTAGGCTTCTGATAATATAGAATTTATCCTGCAAAAATCTGAACATGAATCTGCAAAGCAAACGAGCTCACTTTTTTTATTCAGAAAAAAATGGGATGGGTTGGAAGTGGGGGAGGGCAAAGCCATGTGTTTTACCACCCATTGAAGTGCGAAAGAATGTTGCCTCCTTCCTCCCACATTCATTCTTGTTTCCTATCGTAGACTCTGTCCCAACTTTTTCCTTTTGTCAGACTTGTCTGATGAAATTCCTGACATGACCTTGTGATTAATCATAAATGTATAAAAGCCATCCTGACACAGTGGTAGGGCCTGGTTCCCTAGGCAATTACAATCTCACAGTGATAAAGAACTCAATACTCCCTTTTTGAATATGCTGCCAGTCGGATCTTAATGCTTAAAAACAATCTATGGCATCACAGCAGAAATATCAAGAACATCTGTTCTTGGGAGACAGAAGAAGAGACACTTAGCCCAACATTTGCTGACTGTTCATATTTTAATACAGGAATATCTCGGGGACCCTGTGGGCCTCCAGAATCAATGTTCTGGACTACAATGGCTAGCAGAACCAATGATGAGAATGACGGGAGATGTTGTATAACAACCTCTGCAGGGCTCCATGTTCCACATCCCTTTTAAGGTATACATTATGCTTGTTCTTCACATAACATTAAACTCTGCCACAATCGTTGTTGTATCAGTGTTTACGAGAAAAGCAAGCCCTGCCAAGCCTACCTTGGATTTATTTGGACTTTGTTCAATGTGCCTAGCACCTGGAATATGTCCGCAATCAACTTGGTCACAAAGAACTTTGCAGACACATGGATTTATTGGCTGTAGCCCTTGAAGGGTAAAAACAATCTCATATGTAAAAGACTACAGTAGGTCCCCAATCTTTTTGGGTCAAGGGGGCTTCCCAGGCACTGCCTCTGTCTGTCATCACTGACCTGGCCTTTTACTTCTTTCACCCCAATAATAATATGGGTGCGGAGGAGGAGGAGGGTTTGGCACTCTCCTCTGTTTAGGACTCTTTTTTGTTTATATAGTCCCTCTCACCAGATCTTCCTTCCCATCCTCATCAGCTGGGTAAACTTGGCCTAGTTCTTGCTGGGAAGCTCCCCAAGCACTCTCTGCCACCTTCTCCTCCTCCTCCTCTGAGGGCCCCAGTCCTGGGTCCTTTTCTCACCTGGTCTGTACTTCCCAGTCTGAGGTCTCAGCCTTTACTTTCTCCTCTGACTCCAAAGTACCCCCTTCTGCCTCCAGTATCTCTTTGATATCTTTACTCCCCAACTGCCTTTTGCTCCCTTTCTGACATGTAGAGGTCATTGCCCCGGTCTGCCTTTGACCATCCTGAGAACAAGGCAAAGCTTTGGGCTGTCCCATAGCAAGAGGGTTTGTCTCAGTTCCTCAGGCCCTGGGCGGGGGCTGAATTGCCTACACTCCCCGAGCCCTGGGCTGGGGATAGATGCTCTGCCAGAGGTCCCTGCGCCAATATCCTGCTCCCAAAAGGAGAAGCAAATTACCCTGCCACACTCCTATTCTCTCCATCCTAAGAAAAATGCACGCGCAAGTACACACATCATAGATCAGACACACATAGACACACCTCAGCCCTGTATGTCACTCCCAGCCACCCTACCTTACTTTTCCCTTTTGAACTATTATATTTCAAAACAAAATGTGAGGCTGCAGTCACCCACTGTTTTTGAGAATGCTTTTGTTGGTCCACATGGGGCCCAGAGGTATTCATATAGATCGTGGATTATTTTTGTGAAATGTCACCTGCCCAGTTAAAACAGATGTTTGGTGTTGTTTTTTTAAAGATAAAAATTTTAAAAGGGAGCAGGGAACCTGAGAAGCACCAAGAGAGGTGTCTGCGGGCACAATAGTGCAAGGGAGCGCCATGTTAGACATCTCTTGGATCAGTGAACTCATTTTCTCTGTAGATATTTTGCATGCTTAAAAACATTTGCTCATTCGGCATATAGAAAAATCAGATGAATGCCACTAGATTTATGAGGTAGATGTACAGCTGGTTTTTTGGCACTGTTGTCTTATTTGCGTTAAAGCGCTTAGTTTACTTGGAGCCGTGATTTTATGTACTTGTGATGTTTCCCAAACAAATTTTAGTTATTTCTGCTGTTTTATTCCTTATGTTCATGTATGAACCCATTGTATTTATTGTATTACATTTTGGTAAAACATCAGTGCTTCCTCAAAAGAAGAACACATTGCCTTTCTGCAGTGTATGTTAATAAAGTGGGCAAGCTAGTTTTGTTTGAATGGTACCTCAAATAGCAAATTAAAATAGTATACAATGAGTGGATTTCTCAGATTTAATTCAAAATGTGCTATTTGTCTCTATACTACATAGCAAGTTGCGCATCTGCCTTTGGGTAACCATGGGGACCATAGGTCTTGCGTAAATAACTGGAAGAAAGGTGTAAACCAGAATTTTTTTCTAAGGGATGATTTGAATTTCTTTGTGAAAATGATTCACAGGGTAGTGCATTCTGTCAACAGTTTTACAAATTCATACAACATTGCATCAGTATGTGCCTGAGATAGAGTGTTTCACAAGGAGTGGATTAAAGCCAACTTTTAAAAACCTGATTTCTTTTTTCCACACAGCAAATAGGATTGATTGGAAACAAATAGTCCCGTTGGCCTTGTCTCCTTCCACTCTCTTTGTCCAAAATCTAGAAAGCTTCTGTTCTTGTGCAGAAAATGAGTTGCAAACTACAAACAGAGCATTAGTCTCTGATTGATACTCTGACTTATTTTAGGGTAAAAATGCTGTGGATTGTGTCTAAAGAGCATTTTGATGTTCCTTACTGTAAGAGGAGCTTCCACACAAAAAACAGAGAGGGTCAAATCAGAGTAAACCAGGTTGAAGCTTTGTGTTTGACCAGGATTTATATGTTGTTTTTGGTGTTTATATCTGTTCTTTCGAGACATAATTGAACCAGGTGATTTACAGATCATTGGCAGGCAACACAATTTTGAGCAAGTTAAGGAAAAAAATATACCAACAATTTTATGCAGGACTGCCTAAACTTGAAGCATTTTGTAGTCAATCCATACTCTTGTCCTGATCAGGACATATTGTTAGGGCTGCAGTCCAGATGCAGGAAAATATGAACTTAGGTATTTTTTAAAAATGAGAGCATGAGTACATCTCTGCCACCACCAACTCATCCTTCTTCTCCTCACAGAACAAAGGACAGGCGCACACTAAGGGTCAAACTCTACATGTTGTTATGTGGTGTCAGGTTGGAATTGACTTATAGAAACCCTAACAGGGCTTTCAAGGTAAGTGTGACATTTAAGGCGTGGCTTTGCCAATGAGTTCCTATGACTAAGCAGGGATTCAGACCCAGGCCTAAGATGTATTCTGTCACTCTACCCACTACACTACACTGGGTACCTACAAACTCTACACAACAGCACAGTATTAGAAGCTCAATTAGTGTTTCAGTTACAGAGTTCGAGCAGACCTTCAGAACTGAGCTATTGCAATTGGACAAAGTGTTTGCTCACCATCTAATGACCAACTGCAAAACAATAAAAACTCATTTGCAAAGTAGCAGAGATGTGGAAAGCTCCTGCTGTGATAATCATCCGTTTGCAGCGTTATCACAGAAAGATATTTAAATTATTATTAATGACAAGATTGAAATTAGAGAATTCCAATCTTGTACGTACTGCAATATATTGGCAAAAATCCTGTTGCTTCTTGTAGCAAATTTCACTAGAGTAGACCCATCAAATGAATGGGGGCAACTTCCTATGTTAAACAATAGGAGTTAACTCTTCCATTAGTTTTATTTGTTCAAATTGGCTTACATTAACTGCAACTTACTTTAGCATAGTAAGTAATATTTAGAGTTGGCTCATTTGAATCAACAGATCTTGCAGAGGTGTTGACCCACCCAATCTCCACTGATCTTGTGGGCCAAATCTTGTACAACGTCCGATGCTAAGCAACAGGATTTTGGCCGTAGGTTGGCGGTATGACACAGATAAAAAGTTATGCTCAATTTACTAAATTTTTGGGGTTCCAAGAATTGCTAGTCAGTGTGATTTCCTTTTGATGAAATGCAGAAAATGTTAGGATCTTACAGTGTGAGATATTTCACAGCGAACATTGGGGGAGAAGGAAGAGTACAGTAAGTAAGGGAAGAGGAGGGGTAAAAGACAAATTCTAGCAAAGTGGAAGTTTCAAGTTATCCTTTCTAACAACCATCCCCGCCAACCTTACTTAGCTCACAGAAAGAATTGTTTTACCCTGAAATAGTGACACCAATCTTTGCCTTTATCAATGAGATGAGTAGGACTTTCACGGTGATACAGGTGTAAGATAGCATAGGTACATGGAGATGGGAATTCAGGGAGGGTCTTTGGTAAAGTGGATTAGAGGACACATGTATCAAATATGGCTAGAAATTATCTGAAAGTTGTACGTTTTCCGCTGTTGTAGTTCCAATATTTTTTGGAACAGATGAAAGATAAAAGGCGTCATGACACCATTTCAAGACTTTCCCCAAATTCCACTGAAAGCCTAACTTTCCGCATGGCTTGTTTTGTACATTTTGATTTATGCAGAGAGTTTCCTATTGTTGTGTTTAAGTTTGCCCAGTGACAGTCTACTTATCCGATGGTCAGAATTGGACAGGAAAACCAGGCTGTACTTGAGGGCCCTTGCTTGGTACAAGAGCAGAAAACAAAATTCTACATTACACCATCAGGTTCTTTTTCAAAATTTACTGTAGACTTGACTGCCTTTACATATTTTTATCATTAAAAAACAAAATAAAAACATAGCTTCAGGCTTGCAAAGAATCTGAAGAAGTATGAAGCATGTACCAACTTGCACAACAACTCTGAGCATGTAAAATCATCCTCTCATTTGTGAAGCAAAATATGGGAGAATGAATTGATGGCTTTAAGTGTTGTTTAGAGTCACAGGGGGCTCGCCACCCCCAGCAACTCTTTCTGGAACTCTTGAAGGAAAATGACTCATCTATTGCACTAGGTAATTTGTTCCATTGCCCAATTATCTTTGTTTTAATAATAAACATCTACTGATCTAAGCCAAAAGCCAGCACATTAGCATGTCTGGAACAGGTGTTCCTTAGAGGCCTAAAAAGAAGCTAGAGGCTGCATTCTGCTGGAGATCAGAGTGATATGTGAACCTTGGACTTCAAGGGTGGAGTGTTAACTAGGTGTTGAACTTGCAGTCAGTTTTGAGGAAATAATCTCCTTTTATCATGAGCGGAAAGTCTACTACTGTGGGAGTTCCTTTGGCATCAATTTGGGCAAGATCTCTCAGTAATGGAGCATTGTTGCGGACTAATTCAACAACAATAATTGACCAAATGCCCCATGATATTCTGATTAGTAAGATAACTAGGTTTGGGCTAAATGGAACAACTGTCATGTGGATACACAGTTGGTTATGGAATTGTATTCAGAGAGTGCTTATCAATGGCTCTTTCAAACTGGGAGAAGGTAACAAGTCGGATACTACATGACTGGGTCCAGTGCTCGTCATCATTTTTATTAATGGCTTAGATGAGGGAGTGCAGGGAATCCTTGTGAAATTTGTGGACAACACCAAATTGTGTGGATTAGGTAATACCTTGAAAGACGGAAACAAAATTCAAAAAGATCTTGATAAGCTTGAGCCCTGGTCTGATGACAACAAAATGAAATGTAAATGGGATAAATGCAAAGTTCTACACCTAGAAAAAACTCAAATGCACAGTTACAAGATGGGGGATACCTAGCTCAGCAATTCTGCAAGTGAGAAAGATCTTGGAATTCTTCAAGATCAAAAGCTGAATATGAGACAACAGTGTGACGTGGCTGCAAAAAAGGCAAATGCTACTTTAGGATACATTGATAGAAGTATAGTCTCAAATCCTGTGAGCTACCAGTCCCCCTCTAGTCAGCACTGGTTAGACCACATCTCGAGTACTGTGTCCATTTCTGGACACAACACTTTAAGAAGGATGCCAACAGACTGGAGCAAGTTCAGAGAAGAGAGACAAGAATCATCAGGAGACTGGAAACCAAGCCCTCTGAGGAAAGACTGAAAGAACTGGGCTTATTTAGCCTTGAGAAAATGAGACTAAGAGGAGGTACGATATCGTATGATAGTACTTTTCAACTACTTGGAAGATAGTTATACAGGATCTGTTCCCGATCATCCCAGGGAACAAAACACGTAACAATGGGCTCAAGCTACAGGAAGCAACATTTAGGCTGAATATCAGGAAAAACATCTTAACTGGTAGAGCAATATGGCAATGGAGCCAATTTGGGAGGTGGTGAGCACTCTAATGCTGGAGGCATTCAAGAGAAAATTGGACCACCATATGTCAGGCCTGCTTTGATTTGGATTCCTGCACTGAACAGGGGGTTGGATTCAATGGACCTATATAAGCTGCTTCCAACTCAATTACTTTATGATTGTATGAAGTACCTAGTTTGTTTTGTTTTCTCTATCCTTCTTTCTGGCTATTTGCCAGAGCAATAGGGAGATAGGCCAGAGTGTTGTTCTTTTCCCTAAATATTCCTCAACCTGCCAAAAATTTTATTTCACTATCTAATATTTGTAGTATTCTATTCAGATACTTTTTCTTTCAGTAAAACCACCTCAAGGTAGCTTATAGAGTTTTTTAAAGGCATATGAATATGGTTCTTGTGGGTTTTTCGGGCTCTTTGGCCATATTCTGAAGGTTGTTCTTCCTAACGTTTCGTCAGTCTCTGCGGCCGGCATCTTCAGAGGACAGCACTCTGCATATGAATATGTTTCAGTAAAGTTTCTTACAGACTAAACAATAGCAATCTTTCAAACTAAATCTTCTACCTTCAAATAAAGTAATACCGTAGTTTTCCATGCCCCCGTTTTCTAACCCAAAATTATGAAATCAATATTTTAAACATAAAACATAATATATTTTTATTTAATAACTAGGTAACATTTACATACCAGTACAGTGGTGCCTCGCATAGCGAGGTTAATCCGTTCCGGATTAACCTTCGCTATGCGAAAACATCGCTAAACGGGAATAAAAAAGCCATAGAAACGCATTGAACTTTGTTCAATGCGTTCCTATGGCTTTAAAACTCACCGTTAAGCGATGTTGTCCCATAGCGCCGCCATTTTGCGCCCTCGGTAAGCGAGGGCAGGGCGCGAAAATGCGGCGCGGACCTTCCAGCGGCCATTTTGGAACCGCCAATCAGCTGTTCTCCTGGCTTCGTTATGCGATATTCGCTAAGCGAAACGCTTAGCAAATATCGCAAAGCGAAAAATCCCCATAGGGGCCATTGCTGAGCGAATGCTCCAGCGATGGCCCAGAGCGCCTCGTTAAGCGATTTCATCGCTCAGCGAGGCGCTCGTTAAGCGAGGCACCACTGTACTGTCATATTATGCATCACACTTAGCTTTGAGCATATAACTTTATTCAGCCTCTGAACACTGGGACATTACCAGTCCCTGTTGCATCTGAGCACTGCCTACTTGCTCCACCTCCAACGAGGTGTATTCCAATTGGTTTGTTCAGCATCAGCTGACGTCAGTTACATAAGGCTCATGATTGAAGGAAGCCTGTTTGCAAAGGCAAGGTATGGGCAGTTTTGCAATTGTGTGGTTCTCTCCTTGGCTTTCTTCTGTGTATAAGACAACCCTCAATTTTCAATCTAAAGATTTTAGACAAAAGTATCATCTTAGACACGGAAAAATACAGTCATTTTCTTCACCTTACTTCTGTCCATCAGTGTTGGTCTTGGCTTTTTTTGATGCAGGGTTCCACCAAACAAGTTACTCTTCTCTGTTCAACATCAATCCTAACATCCCCTATCCCAACATTTTGTTTGAGGGTAGATCAGATAATGACCAGGACAGGACTGCTTCTGCCATATACAGTAGTTTAATTGGCTTGCTGATGGTTGAAACTGAAAGCTTTACTCAAGGGAACTTGATGAATGTGCTCTCTTTCCTTACCAATGTTGCACCAGGACCTAGCAAAACTTGCTGAACATCTCCCCCAGACTCAGCAGAACTGGTTGGGTTCTTCAAATGATCTTGATGTATGTCTTCTTTCTGCCAATGAACCTGTCTCAGTCTCCAGTCTTGACCCAAATATTAGCATTCTTTTATTTTTAAAATTTGCAGAGTGGACAATTATAGACTTGACCTTCTGAATCATGCCCAAAGTCACGAGCCTTCTAACCCCCCCCCCCGGTCATATTGCATACCGTAATGTTTAACCATACCAGAAATTACTGCATAAATGTTGATGATGTTTGACAAAAGTATTTCAGGAAAGCAGTAACAATAGCGGAAATAGTTTTGGTTTATATTCCTGTATATATTGTCCTCAGAATGATGTATATCTGTGCAATCAGTAGACAACAAAACAAAATGGCAAGTATTAATCATCACTTTTCATTAGATCACAGTGTGTATATTTATCCTATCCTCGTATTTCTAAAGTGAGTCACAGTTCCTCAGATCATTAAACTGTCTGCTTTGTTGACAGCAGTAAGAATATTTCATACAATCAATGCATTATTCAACTCAAAGTGATCTACCAGCATCGTTTCTCCAAAGACCCTGGGGGAGCAATCCTAAGCTTAATGATAACTAAGCTGTTGAAAAAAAAATACTAACTTCATAAGGAGCTTGTTGAGCTATAGAAACATTTCTCATTTCAGCCCTTGTCAGTAATATATTGAAATGGATCTGACCATCATCGAATCATTTTTAATTATACCTGAGTTATTTTGATACCGGTGGATGCCGCTTTAAGACTGGATGTGTTCCATATCAATATCCCTTCATCATTCCTTTGTCCATATGCACTTCTCATTGTCCCCACAAAATATTCGTCTCCTGCCCAATTCGTACTTTAATGCTACGGAATGGTAGCTGCCTTTGTGTACGTGTGCTAGCTCCACAGTGCCAAATTAACGTATTTTAAAAGGAATCATATGGAATGAGTTCATGGTTATTACCAGGAAGCTGCTGTAGTACTTTCTCATTGAGCCACACAATTTCTCTTTACACCTCTTACTGGTGTGGGATGGGACCACATTCCAGAGAAAAGGTTTGTGTAATGTGTTAGCGAAACATACATGAGATAGATCTGTCTGTCTGCCTGCCATTTATTCTTTGAAGGACGTTCTTCTTCATCACAGGAATGCAGGATCATCCCCCACAGTAATTAAAAAGAAAAAAAATGGATAGTCTTGACAGAGGCGGGAATCAATTTCCACTGAGTAAGTCTGTGTGTGCGTGCCTACTTTTTGATTGAAAGAGATAAAGAGAAGTTAAATATTCCCGTTGACTAAGGCCGAATCTACATTGTTCATTTGTCAAATGACAGTTATTAAAAAGCCACGTGACAGTCATGTGTCTTTGAGTGGCTGTTTGCATTCCCACAGGCAGGGCTGATCAGCTGATGACCAGCCCTGCCCAGGAAGTTGGAGAAGCAGCAGAGCTGAATCCCCCAGCTGGGAGGAGGCCCCCACGGCAGCCGCTGCCCCCTCCCCGCACTGCCTCATAAAACAAGGTTACTCATAGGTGGTAGGCGGGAGCAATTGGGTGATGGGGGAGAAAGGGGGGATGAGGATCAGAGGGAAGGGGAAAAGGGGGGGAAAGGAAAAGAGGCATGAGGTGAGGGTGAGAGGGCGCAGGAACAGGTGACTGAGGGGGTGGGCAGGTGGGCAAGCCCTGGGGGCATGCTTTTATTTATTTTTAATTCCTGCTATCTGGTATAACACTGTATCTTCTTTTTAAAAGCACCAGAGGCGCTCACATATGTGGAATCGATTCCATCGAATCAATCCACACCCCCTCCAAATGGACCTCTGGCAAGGGAACAAAATTACTTGCTCCTCTGACACATTAATCTGCGTGAGCACGTGCCTCGTGCGTATGCTTAAATTTGTGTCATGTTTTCTTAAGGAGAACCTGGTACAACAGCGGGGTTTTTTTGTCAGTGGAGTCAGGCCCTAAGCAGAACAAGAGTGGGGAACATGCAGTCATGGGGAATCCTCAAGCCCCAGAGTTGCCTTATTATGAGTAGACCTATTGTTGCAGCTCAGTATTGTCTGCACAGATTGGCAATGGCGTTCCACAGTTTCACATGTGGGTCTTCCTGGCTCCACTAGGAGAGCATGCCATGTATTGAACATAAGCTACACTGCATGCAAAACATGTGTCTAACCATTAGGCAATTGGTGATCCTCCCCAGATCTCCACCTCCTTTCTGAGCTATAGGCTCCTGGTTTTTGAGAAAGAATTACACATGTGCAGAGTTCCAGCAGCTGAATGCACTGCACAGTCTTATAACAAGAATATAAAAATTATTATTAAATTCACTAGAGTACAATAAGGAAAGCAGAGGCAGACAACTGTGGACTTCAGCTGTTTATGGACTACAGCTCCCATAATGCCTTACCATCAGCTATACTGACTTAATCTATGGGAAGGAAGCAAAAGAAACACCCTTCTGGATAGCTAAAAAAATCCACTCTGATATAAACTATAGTACGCCATGATCTGGAGAGCAGTTTTATTGTTTTAATGGTACAGCCAACTCCTAAAGCTTTCATGACCCAGGCTAGCTAAACTAGACCTTGCACAGGAAGGAAGAAATAAAATAAATAAATACAAACCAAGCTATGCCAAGCCTCCAGGTTCACTGATGATCTCTGGCCTGAAAAATTATTCCTAACCTCAGTTGTGGCAATCAGTCACTTGATATCAGAAACACATTGAGCACTGGGAACTGAACAGTCCTGCAGCACCATGAATTACTCATTCCAGTTAGCCAGAGGTGAGGTCAGTCAGAAGGGGTCAGAGACAAGCCAGCAAACTCCATCTACACAATTACCTGCTAATGCTATACTAGTTGTCAAAGACTCAGGAACTTGTCAACAAATCAGTCCTAAAGAAATATGTCAGTGGAGTCCTTACATCTCTCAGAAAAGGTGGGATTGTGCTGAGGCTGTAGTGAATGTTCACACATTCCTTGTCCTTGATGAAAAAGTGTATGTCAGCCTAATGTGTGTAATACATTTTTGTGAAATAAAATGAAGTAAAATGCAGAGTATTTTGTTGAAAAATATTTCCACATTGCCAGAATATGAAAAGCACACACACACTGGTGTGTGTGGGGGGGGGCGAGTGTGGGTGTGTGTGGGTGTGTGTGCATGTGTCTGTGTGCTTTTAGTTTACTGTAGGTTTTCTTTGTGGGGTTCTTAATCTTTCTGCAGACTTTTTCGTTAGTCTCAGCCAGCATAACACTCTTCGTTATCACAATCTGAGCTCTTACAATCTGGGTTTACCACACTTCTGGACTCCCACAGACTCCTGGCTGACACCTGCATTTTACAGTAGCCTGGATGACTTCAAATACATCCTGACTGGTTATAGACACATTCTATGTAAACACTACGTTCTGCTCTTAGCAAATATAAGAAAAGACTTACAACCCCAGAATTGAGTATGCAGATTAGTCCATTGGTCTTCAACTGGTGGGTGGAAATTTGACATTGTGGTTTGTGTAATCCAAGGCAGGCATGCTTGGTGTGTCATGGGCAATTTTTTACAGAGTGGAAGTTAAGAAGTGGAGGATAGTATTTTCTGTGCAAACATTATCAACAGTGCAAATAGCAGACTGTTCAGTGCAGCAAATAAGCCTGGAGTTAGCTGTATGCAATAAAATCCAATTTCTTCCCTGGTCCTGAAGATACAATGGTGGGGAACAAGCAAACTTCTCATGGAGAAGAGCATTCTTATAGAATGCCCTGAAAATCTTAGAGGACAAGATGTCGCCAAATGATGGATGGGATCTTCCTATTTTTTTTCTCCTCTGGCAAGGCTTGTTATAGCTACCTACAGGGCAATTCAGCAACCACTTACCTGTTAAAACTATCCCCTCTTCTACATACACTTAACTGAATTGGATTGTTAGGCTCACTAAGAGTTTAAAACTAAATTGTTAACCATTTTCTGGGTATTTTAAAAATGAATTTAATAAAGATGATCTTCAAATTGCTGTTTGGCCCAGGAATGAAGTTACCCCTAGTGTCAATATCTGCTTTTGTCTAGCATCAAAGAACTAACCACAGAGGGATTTGTCTTTGTGTGTGTGTGGGAGAGAGAGAGAGTGAGTGAGTGTGTGTGTGTGTTTGTGTGTGTGTATTACCTTTCTCCTCAAAAGGACCCAAGGTGGCTTACATCATTAAATATGAATGAATGAATACTACAGAAAAGAATCTCATTGTTTCCCTTGTAGAAACTGGCTATTATTGTGATTGTTAACGGCTGTGGATGTGTGGTGCTTTGTATCCTACTTTATTAGCAATTTATTGTTATGAAGTGTATTGTTACTCATCATTCCTACTATAGATTTTTAATATTCAAAGATGATCTCCCTTTTCCCAACCCAATACAGGCCCGAGCTTTAGAGCCCCTGAGGTGCTGGCTAGGTAGCTCAGTGAATTAGGTATCCGGCTGTGGAGACTGGGAGTTCAATTCCCTCCTGTGCCTCTTGAGAGACATGCCCATCTGTGTGGCCTTGGTCAAGCCGCACAGTCCTAGGATGCCCCCAGAAGAAGGGAACCACTTCTGAATACCTTCTACCTAGAAAACCCTGAAAAGGGCCATCATAAGTCAGAAATGACTTGATGGCACACCGTTATCATTATTAGAGCTACAATATAGAGAAAGTATAGTTTTATGTGTGTTGTGTGTTGTCAAGTCAGAACAGAATTATAGTGACCCTAATAGGGCTTTCAAGGTAAGTGAATATATAAGGTTTCACCCGTGCCACCCCTTCTATGAGTTTCCACAGGTGAGTAGGGATTCACTCCATTGTGCTATCCAGCAAACCATACTGGATATTGCTATTATAGTTCTAAGGAGCTTACATGTTATTTGATCTATAATATTAGAGTTCCCTGTAGTGTGTTGGAAAGAGTGTCAGACTGGATTTAGGAGACCAGAGTTAAAATCCCTGCTCACCCATGGAAACTCACTAAATACCGCATGTACCTTGGAAGACATACCAGGACTGCCATAAAGCTGGAATTTCAGAGTGATATATTATTAGACAGTACGCCCAACTTCTTTTAAGGCCATAGATCTATAGTGATCCTGGGAATGTCATCATTAGCCTTTTCTGGAGGCTCCTTGAAAGCGTATTGGAGGAGTTGCTGATGTGATAAACAGCTTGAATTTAAAAGGGGAGGGCAGAAAATACCCTTTGAGTTAAAAAGAAGGAAAGAAGTCCTGCAAGGGAGAGAGAATCCCCCATTCTCATCTCATGTAAAAGCCCTGTTCTTTTTATAAGAAAGAAACAATTTACTGCTTCCAAGCTCTGAAAATAAGTTTAAGTGGGACCTAACTCATAAGTAAGTATGTTTCAGAGTTTTTGGCCACATCCCACGGTACTAAAACAGACTCTCTGGAAAAGAGATGCCACTTCAAAATATTTGATTATTTTGATGTAGCTCATTTATTAGCAAGGGTTAGATTTAAACTCCCCACCCCCTCCCGACTTCCAAAAGAAGTTTATATAACAGCTCCTAAATATTAATATGTTTCCTTGCTAATTGCTTTCACTTTAAAGTAAACAAACTCTCTTTGGGTTTCATAGTTTGATCTTCAATCCTCGCATAGGCCTAATTTTTATTTAGTGGGGTTTTAAAGTGTAGGCTTTAAAAAAAATATATCCAGCATTCAAACCAGGATGGAAGGGCCTGGGTGGCACAATCTTTAAGCAAGCTTAGTGTAGATTTGAATTCAACTGGGAATGTTCATGTTTGTGAATTGAATTTGATCATTTTACAGGCAGATGGATTAGAAGTTTACCATCGGCCTTTTACAGTGTTTACCAAACAGCTTGACTGTGCAGTGAAAAAGTACTAGTTTTGACCTTCAAAAGATCTTCCTGGCTTGCATACTTTAAAAATTGCCTGTCTTCATAAAATTTTGCCTTCTCTCCAGATTTTCACTCAAGGGAATTCTTTCCCCATGACTGAGATGAGGTGGGCAGAGACAAGGGTATCCTGGTGATGACATCCCGCTTTTGGAATAGGTTTTCTATTCAGCAGTACCCCATTCCCTGAGATGTATAGGCCAATGCCTGGGATGGGGCCTTAGAAGTCTCACATGGGAGTGGACCATTCAGCAGCAATTTCAAAATACAGTAGTATGTGTGTGATCTACAGACAACATAAAGACTATTGGCAGAGTGTGGAAACTAATGTCTTAAAACCTCCAGCGATATAGTAGAGAAAGGTCCAGACAGGGACCTTCCAAGCAGATTATTATAATTATTATATTATAATTACAAGTCTCACTCAAATATACCACCCCTTATTGTTAGTTTTACCTCAACTGATAATTGAATCTGAAAAGATTCAGTCAGAGACTCTGATGTTGAGAAAGAATTAAAAATGTTTCTTTTACTCACAACTTTTCATATATGTCAGAATAACAAAAAACATATTCACTTGTTACATAGTTTGAGATCTGAACTAGTTAACTTGATTATGTTAGACTAAATAACTACTTACATAAATACTCCACTTGGACTCTTAACTGCTGACTCCACAACTGTCATACTCTTAACTCACACCGCACTGACATTGATAACAGACTTTAATTGGCACTGTCAGAACCCAGACTAGAAAGAAAAGGTGGGAAAAGGAATGTGAAGTAAAGAGGGAAACAGTTGGTTGCTCTGCTAACCGATTGACATTCAACCTCCCAGTCCCTCCCATCAAAACCTCCTGAAGGCATAATATGTAGGTTGATGAATTCCAACAAAGACTTCATGATGAATATAAAAAGCCAATGTGTTAATTCTAGTAGCAGCAATTCTAGGACATGTAAGATAATGAAAAAAGACAAGGTTGCTTCTGAGCATCTTTATATGGAAGATATATATTTGAAAGCCCATAATACTGAATTTCCAAATCTAGGGTAAACAGTTTGCCAGTGTCTGGTTTCCTGAAGTTTCAGGGTCCAAACCTGGGACCTTGGGAACATATACTAAATCTTGAATCTCAGACCTTGATCAGGAAGCTGTCCCAAGGGAAGTTGGCTTGCTCTTACCCTTGTGTTTCCAGTGCCAGGCAAACATTTTTAATTTCCCCAGAATTTTTAAAGCTATTGCCAACCTTTTAAAATTCTTCTGCTTTTCTCTTCCTTGATGTTTTTAACATGACTTTTAATCTTTTTTAAAATATATATATATATTACTGTTGGCTGTCTACCTGCAAACCTGGAGTAGTAATACTAAAGAGCAACGTATTATGAAAGTGATCCCAAATCCTGAATTTGGGAAAGTTTTGTTTTGAACTACATCTCCCAGATTCCCCTGGCCTGCACTACCCAGATCTCCTCCTCCTGATAGTTTCCAGGGAAGGAGCATTTATTTTCTTAAGAATAAGATCAGTGGATGCTTGCTAGCTTTTTATAATATTTGTGTGAGGTGTTTGTTTTTAAGTAAATAAATATACAGGTTGGGCATCTATGGAGAGAAAACATTTAAGTATCTCTGTTTTCCATCAAACAACAATCAAGTTGCAAATGAGCCCAAGAGATCATCTAGATTTAATCCTATAACAATATAAATCTAATAATGACACACAATTATATAGATCAGTATCCTATTGAGCTTCTGCTGAGGAAAGTTCCAGTAACATAGTAATGCAGGATCACCCTACTTGGGGAGGGTGGGTTTTCTTTCCAGTGATTGTGATGCGTACAACGACAATGCTTGTAGAAGTGGCACAATCCCACAACACTATGTTGTTGGGACTTTCTGCTCAGCAGAGGCTTCAGTAAGGTACTAACTATTATGCTTTGCTGTTTGCTTGGCACTGAGTCACGCTAGATGTGACTGCTTTGTCCCAGAGCTTCATGGCCAGAATACGATCAGCATTGGTGTAAAGTTTACCTGCAACAGGCTAATTAACAAGGTGTCAAGGTATATCTTGGTGACGACCGATCACAGGACTGATACATATCCTGGCACTGCATCAATTAGCCACAGTTAGCTGTGGCAAGTTATGTGAATCTCATACATGCAGTAATAGGATGCTGGCCATTTCATCCCAAAGAGGACAGGTCCCAAACTTCCATGTTACTGAAATTCTGAACCTTAAAACTGGCTGTCATGGGGTTTTTTTAAAGCATTTTTCATTAGATCCTATGAGACATCAGAATTCTTGGGATTCATTTGCATTTTTAATTATTTTAATTATTTTAAATTATTGTTTTTAGCACTCAGCTTCTTCAAATGTGTTTTGGGAGCCATATTGAATAAATGGCACTCTTCTTCCCAGTGTTTTTCCAGAAATCTCAGGTAAGAGCTGTACAAAATACTATAATATCTTTTCTTTTCTATCTGAAGTAATGGGATATTTTAGAAATTTAGAATAAAATTTGCTGAGAATTGGTTCATGAGTTCTTACAATCTACAGCCACTGTCAGCGTTCCAGGACAACATCCAGAGAAATGGGGCAATGGAGGCTGAAGACATACTAAGAATCAAGCTGCAATAGCTGGACTTCACCACGCAGCAATTCGGAGACTTAAACAACCATATGAAGACCAAACCATGATTTCTCTGAAACTGGAAGGCGTCACATTAATTTCCCTGGATCCTGTGAATTGGCTCATGGACAATGCAGGCACAGAAAGGTTTCTGTTTGTTGTTCCAGTGACAGGCGCTAAACGAAATCTCCTGGGAAAGCTAAACTTTTTTTTTTAAAAGGGCAGATGACAACCCATGAAGGGAGTGGTCTTCATTAGCACCAACACTGGTGATTCAAGATGAAGGGAAGGACAATAACCTTTTTCACAGCACATTCCAACAACAGAGTAATCTATACCAACTCTATAATAATTGCCTATCCTTTCTGCGGTTGTAACTTGTTCCAAAGTGTGAAGCTCTCAGGAGTCAGCCAGAAGCCATTAAAACTGAATGTGTAATTGTTTCTGAAGAAGCAAACCCTTCAGAAGGGTTACTTCATGGGAGATTTTGTAGTTCCCATACTTGAGTACAAAACATGCATTATCATAGGCCAGGTGTTGAAATGTGGCTGAGTGAATCAGAGGTCCCTATTTTGATGAGAAATATGACCATACCAGAAGAATACCATGCTGTTAGTGTGTTACGTTCCACCATTCTTCCAGCGAGCATAGGCTGCCATATACAGTACGGCTCGCTGTACTCCTGCTTTATCATTGCAGCAATGCTGTGAGGTGGGACAAGCTGTGGGAGAATGACTGGACCAAGATCACTGAATGTTTAATGGCTGAACAGGAACCTGGATCTCTGAAGCCTCAGTCAAACACTCTAATCACTATACAGCAGTGGTCCCCAACCTTGGGCCTCCAGATGTTCTTGGACTTCAACTCCCAGAAATCCTGGCTAGCAGGGATGGTGGTGAAGGCTTCTGGGAGTTGCAGTCTAAGAGAACATCTGGAGGCCCAAGGTTGGGGACCACTGCTATACAACACTGGCTCCATTTTATAAAGACATGCTAAAATCATTCACAACTGAACAGTAGAGGACTGCCACTTACTGAATAATAGAATGATGTCCTAGCATACCTGCTTATTGATAACTGCATCTGGACTGGAATACTAGGATATCTCACAATATTAAATTCCCAGGTTTGTATACAATGATGGCTTGCTTTGGAATTCTGAAAATGCAGCTTAAATGTTTCTTACACATTACACCTAGCCTGTGATTAATTTTCTGTAAGAAAGCTGCCATATATTTCAACTGACAGACAAAATGTCAGGATACCATGTGCCAGGATGGCGTGGTATTTGTAAACATTCTAGCTCTGGATATACAATATTATATTTAGTTTTGTAATAACAGATACAGTAGTTGGCTTGAGAGCAATTTTTTTTTGAACGTTTGTTTGTGGAAATGCTTTTCAGAACATAACTCTGAAATAAAATAAAATCTGTTGTGAAGACTATGCTATTGTTATTTTAAGAAAACGCCCTCCCTTCTTTTCCGCAAAGGATTTTTCTGACTATGCCTTATGTTCACATATTATATATTTTGATTACCAAAGAGATGTTACCTTTCTGTTCACTGTATCCCAGCTACACATTAGTAAATTGTTTATTGTTTTTTAAATGTATATAGTGTTTGTATAAAATGACAAATCCAGTCAGGATTCTGCTCACTACCATTCACACTTGTTAAAAAACAGCCCTGACAATTGTTTTATGTTTGGGTGAAAAGTGGTTAACTGATGAAGTAGGGAGTCAGTGATTTTTCCTTGCATGGTGTCACTTTGTAGTTGTACAGGTACTACTTGTAGTGAACACAAGAGGGCATCTCATAGACCAGTAGACCCCAACCCCTGGTCCGCAGCCTGGTTCCGGTCCATGGCCATGGCAGGACCGGGCTGAAGAGAGAGATCTCCCCCCGCACATGCATTCCTCCCACTGACCCCACCCACATGCACCACCCACCACCTGCACACACGGGTGCCCCTCCCACCCATGAGCATGCCCCTTCCCTCCACGAATGTGTGTGAGTGTGCCCCTCCCCTCCATGTGTGCCCCAACTCTTTGCGCATGTGTGTCAGCACCCCCTGCCCCTCCATGCATGTCTTTGAGTGTGCCCCCCTCTCCACAAGCATGTCTTGCCCCTCTGAGTGCACCCTGCCCCTTCATGCATGTGCACAAGCGAGCTCCACCTCTCCGTGAGCACGCTCCACCCCTTCATGCATGCACATGACTGCACCCTTCCTTTCCATGAGCGTGCCCCACCCACCCACAAGCACAGGGGGGCCCGCCCCCCGCACATGGACCCCACCCCCCAAATAGTCCACAACTCAGAAAAGGTTGGGGACCACTGCCGTAGACCATCTTGAATGTTGCCATTGGTTTTGTCAACATTCAGGCTGTCCTTTGCTATGTAAACCTTTGGCATCCTTTTTCCTTCAGGCAGCACGGGCACAATATTGTGCAGCAATATTGGGGTATTTCCTGGCATTTTGAATTGTGGGTACTGTGACAACCCCAGACCTACTGGGATATGCCACAGTTTCACTAAGCTGCCACCAACCATTCCCTGTAAGGAGTCACACAGACCAGGAATGGATTTTTAACAAACAAAGGAATAAGGTTTATTTAAATAACACACAGGGAAAAATAAAATGATCAAGTGAATAAGATACAGTAACGTGGCTTAGTCTCAATCATACATACACCAGTTAAGTTCACACAGAACACCTTCAAATAAAGCACAGACCCTGAACCTATCAGTTCTGGCTACCCTTAAAGACACCTGAACCTATCAGGTTGGTACTGACTGACACACAGTAGTACCCTGTCTGACACACAGACTCCCACACCAGCTTCTCCTCTTCAGCTTCTCTCTCAGCTTCCCCTCCTTCTCCACACAAGCTCCACATATATATACAGTACAGCCCCTCCTCCTGATGTCCCGCCTTCCACTCCCCATAGGATGGAACTTTCCCTCCAACCCATGACAGACAGGTAACATCAGTGCTGTATGTAACACCTCCCCTCTTTATAAGTTGTTTTGTAGGGGGAAAGCTAAGGTGCTTTTCTCCAAAAAACAACCTGGATCCAAAACATACAAAAACAGTTATACATTAACATACAATACCATACTTACTCTAGGATAAACATATCAATTAGGCATTTAAACATTTACCATTTACAATACATCAAGTTACCTTTATTCATACAAACCAGGCATGTTTAATAAACAAATACATTTAACCTTTGGTCACCAAAATATATACATAGTCCATGTTTCTTTCGCCGTCTTCATTCTTCGGGTCTTCTTGACAAGGCGTCAGCAACACAGTTCACTGACCCTCTGACCACCTTCACTTCAAAGTCATAGTCTTGCAGGTTTAAAGCCCACCTCATAAGTTTGCTATTGTGGGATTTCATTGTCTTTAACCATTGCAGTGGTGAATGGTCAGTGCACAGAACAAAATGTCTTCCCCAGATGTAAGGCTTGGCCTTCTGGATCGCGTAGACTATGGCCAGGCACTCCTTCTCCACGGTTGCCAAATGTCTCTCACCTTTCTGGAGTTTCCTACTCAGTAGGACACTGGATGCTGGTCACCATTCTCATCCTCCTGGCAAAGAACTGCTCCCACCCCGCTGTTAGACGCATCGGTGTAGATGATGAACTCCCGGTCGAAGTCTGGAGCACGCAGCACTGGATAGTTGATGAGGGCCTCCTTCAACCTCTGGAACGCCTCCTCACAGTCGCTGGTCCACGGGATGTGGTCATCAGTCTTCTTCCGCGTCAGATCGGTCAGCGGAGTCGCTATCTCGCTAAACCTCGGGATGAACTTTCTGTAGTAGCCCACCAACCCAAGAAATGATTTGACTTTTTTCTTGGTGTTGGGTCTGGGCCAATCACGAACTGCTTCTATCTTGGCCTCTAGGGGTTTGATCACTCCTCCCCCTACTATGTGACCCAAGTATTTTATTTCTGGGCTACCCAGCTGCAGTTTGTTCTCTTTGCAGGGCCTAGGCCACAGCACTTCCTCCCCTGGGTCAAAGTGCCTCTCCCTGGCTTTGTGGTCATACCATGTTTTCTGTCTGACCTTCTGAGCTTGCAGGTTTTCTGCTGCTAGCTCTAGGTTTCTCTTTAGGTCATTCATCAAGGTGTCTATATATGTCACAACGTCTTGTGGGTCATCCTGGGTGATCTGCTCCCAATTTTGTTTGATCAAATCAAGGGGCCCTTTCACCCTTCTCCCAAACAAGAGTTCAAACGGACTGAACCCGGTACTGGCTTGTGGCACTGATCGATAAGCAAACAAAAGGGATTGCAGCTTCTGGTCCCAATTGTTTGGATTCTCCGCCAAGTAAGCCCTAATCATGCGCATCAGAGTCCCATTGAACTTCTCCGTTAACCCATTACTTTCGGGGTGATAGGCAGTGGTTTCCTTGTGTTTAATTCCACAGATTTGCCATAACCGTTTCATGAGCTTCGATGTAAACGATGCGCCCAAATCTGTAATTATTTCGGAGGCAAATCCCATCCTGGACATATACCCCACCAAGGCATCTGCCACTGTGTTAGTTTCAATGTTAGTCAAGGGTATGGCTTCAGGGTACCTCGTGGCATGGTCCACAATGGTGAGAATGAACCGGTTCCCCCTCCTTGTGGCCTTGGGCAAAGGTCCCACAATATCCACCCCTATGCATTTGAACGGAGTGTCAATCACAGGCAAAGGGCACAACTTTGCTTTGGTCCTGTCACGGTTATTCCCCTGCCTCTGACACACATCACATTGTTTACAGAACTCCTTGATCTGCTTCCCTATTTCAGGCCAGTAAAAATTCTGTGTGATTCTCTGCTGGGTTTTGTTCACCCCTAAGTGCGCAGCAAACATGTCAGAGTGCCCCCTTTGTAAGATCATGGGGCGATACTTTTCAGGTACCACTAGCTGACTTCTGATCCCATCTCCCCCTTTTGAGATATTCATCAGGGTCTCTCTATATAAAATTCCCTTTTCCTCTCGAAATCTCACTGGGGTTTCAGGTGTTAGCTGGGCGTCTGTCACCTGTTCAAAACACTTTTGGAGAGTGGCGTCTGCCTTTTGCTCTTGGCCAAATCGGCTGTCTGTGGTTAAGGTTTCCACCACAGCCTCGGAACTCCCCTCTGCTTCCGTCTCGGGCTCATCAGTGCCCCCCTGAACTGTCCCCTTGGTGGCTTGTGAACGTGTAATCACTAGCACCCGTTTCACATGTTCAGCCAGGTCATTTCCCACGAGCACGGCTGCTGGCAGAGTCGATGAAATCGCTAGCCGCCAAACTCCCCTCCAGCCTTGAAAGTTCACAGGTACCTCAGCTACTGGCAGCGAGATCACCTGTCCCTCAATCCCTGCCACCTTTAGGCTCTCATTTGGGATTATATATTCCCTAGGAATAATATCTGGATGGCACAGGGTCACCTGGGAACAAGTATCCCTTAGCCCCCTATACTGATGGTCAAGTATTCCTACGTCCACCCCTGCGGTTTCAAACAACTGCGAATCTGTTCTCACTAGTAAGCAGCGCTTGACCTCCACAAGAGGACCATTTTCCCCAGCCTGATCAGCAGATGTATCTGTTCCAGATTGAGTAGCCATGGCAACAGGCTCCCTCAATGGCAAGGAGCTTTGCTCTGTCTGGACACAGAACACAGCTTTTGGCTTGGTTCCACTCAAATCATGAGGCACATTTCCTTTTAGCTGCTTTAATTTCTCACACTCTGAGATTAGATGGCCCTTTCCTTGACAGAAATAACATTTTCTGCTGTACTTGGAGTCTTTCTCATCTTGTTTTGGTTTTCCCTCCAAAATCTGATGTCTTTGTGGTTTCATGTCTGAGGGCTTCCCTTCACCATGGGCCCCTCCCCCTTGCTGGTTTTTTCCTGGTCCCTGAGAGTACTTGCTGTAGGTTTCTTTAGGTTTACCTATCGAGTTCCCCTCACCTAAGGGCTTTCTTATTTGGGAGATAAAATCTGCGATCTCGGCCGCTTCTGCCACAGATTTCGGTTTCCTCTCCCTCACCTGGAACTTCAGTTCCCCATGCAGGACTGAATAAAACTGTTCCAGCGCTATCAGGTCTTTAAGCTGCTGGTAGGTCTCTGTTCCCTCCTGAGATAGCTATTTCTCTAGCAGCCTCACCAGTTGGGCCCCCACTTGGGTAAAAGTCTGCTCTGGTTTCTTGGTGAGTGACCTGAATCTTTGCCTCAGCTGTTCCGCATTTATCCCATGTCTGGCAAACACCAGTTTTTTAAACTCAGCGAAGTCTTTTAACAGTTCCTCTGGCATCTCTGCATAGACTTCTGCCAGGCTGCCACTGATTAAAGATCGCATAATGGTCATCTTCTCAGTTTCCCTTACTGAGAAGTCCACAAACGCTCTTTCCACGAGGGAAAAGAACACCTCAGGGCAATCTCCCTTGTGGTATACAGGGAATTTCTTCAGGTCAGTTTTAGACAATTGGCCCCCCTCAGAATCTCTATTGTTATTATTATTCTGATTCATCAGTTCCAATTTTCTTAACTCAAACGCCATCCTTTCTTTTTCCAGAGCAATTTTCTCTCTCTCCCATTCAAATTGTCTTTGCCTCTCTCTTTCCCTTTCCTCCATTTCAAATTGCCTCTGTTTCTCTTCCCTGTCTATTTCCCTCATCCTCAGTTCATGCTGTTGGGCTAGGACCATTTTTCTGAGTTCTGGGTTCTGTTCTCCCTTGCTGTCATCCTGCACTGAGCCAAATTCTTCCTCAGAACCTTGGTCTACCTGTGGGTCTTTCACTTCACCCATTTCTGCCATTTGGCTTCGAGTCAAGGGCATAATCCCCCCCCCCCGAACAGGCTGCTTTCAAAAGTCAAGCCTCAAAATAAAGCGACCACTTTTTTTTCTCTTTTGCCTCAGAAACAGCCTTCTATAGATTGCTGCTGTTCTTTCAGCACTAACTTGCAACTGTTGCCAGCCAGAGTCTACCCCCCTCTGCTAGGCCTCTCAGCAGACAAGCTAGATCACTGCTACTTCACTCAGCTTTGCCTCAGCCTTTTCCCGCCAAAACAGGTTGCCTCAGAGCTCCCTAATCTAGTCCCACCAATCTGAGGTCACACGTTCTTCCACTAGCCTACCTCCCCGTGAGGTAAGCCTAGAAGATTACCTACGCGCTCTCAGATTGTCCCTGACTAGACCCCCCTTGCTCTGGGCCCACTTGCCAAGGCTTTGCTGGACCACTGGACAACTGGACCAGTCGTATCCCACACGCTGGACACCAATCAATGTGACAACCCCAGACCTACTGGGATATGCCACAGTTTCACTAAGCTGCCACCAACCATTCCCTGTAAGGAGTCACACAGACCAGGAATGGATTTTTAACAAACAAAGGAATAAGGTTTATTTAAATAACACACAGGGAAAAATAAAATGATCAAGTGAATAAGATACAGTAACGTGGCTTAGTCTCAATCATACATACACCAGTTAAGTTCACACAGAACACCTTCAAATAAAGCACAGACCCTGAACCTATCAGTTCTGGCTACCCTTAAAGACACCTGAACCTATCAGGTTGGTACTGACTGACACACAGTAGTACCCTGTCTGACACACAGACTCCCACACCAGCTTCTCCTCTTCAGCTTCTCTCTCAGCTTCCCCTCCTTCTCCACACAAGCTCCACATATATATACAGTACAGCCCCTCCTCCTGATGTCCCGCCTTCCACTCCCCATAGGATGGAACTTTCCCTCCAACCCATGACAGACAGGTAACATCAGTGCTGTATGTAACAGGTACAGAAGTACGATATCCCACATTTATAAACTGGAAGAAGAATTGAATTAGTAAGTGGTGAGCCAGGAAGGGTTTCATCTGCCAAAAAAGTTTTGGCTGGCCAGGCAGGAGATAGTTCTACTTGCCAACGGCCCCTCCAGCACAGGGCAGAGCTGCTGGGGTGGGGCTTCTTTGCCTGCCCATCTGGTAGAGACATCAGCAGGGAGAGTCAGAAGATGTCAGGCAGGCAGGGCTAAATGCAAGCCTTTAAGGAGGCTGGCCATGCCTGCTCTGTCCTCTTCCCTGCTTGCAAAGCAACCCACCCACCCACCGAAGTGCTCAGAATGAGAGTAGCTGGGCGCTTCGGGGCCCGATGGGAATTTTTGATCTCCACTCACATTGGCCTCAGAGTGGCAGGTGTTTTTTCACCCGTCCCATTCTTATTCACCAGGGCGTTCTTGGAGTTAGAACAGTAGATTACCACTATTAAATAGGTCAAAGCATTGGTAGTGCAAAGCAGGATAGGATCATGGGAATATCAGGGGAGACACCCAGTGGGTGGTAGAAACCCTTTCTCTCAGAATTGCTGTAAAGAGGTTTAGATGAAGGGAGGGAAAAACAGGGAAACCCAGGGGGTGCTGTGAACTAGGGGTCCTGAGGCTCGCCTTGAGGGTGGCCTCTGGTGTGGAGGACCGAGAGGGTGCTGTGCTGGAAGACACCTCCGTTTCGGCGCAGGAACTCGCTGGGAATAGGTCTGAACTGGTCAGGTAGGATTGACGCTGGTTCCAGACCTGTTTTGCACAATGGAAGGCCCCCTTGTAATAGGGGAAGTTAAAGCGTTAATAAGTTAATAAAGTTGTGGCTGGGCGGGCAATGTTCTCCCTATTGAATTTTCAGTCTGATCATGGTTTTCTATGCCATAGGCATCTCCACTTCCACATTGATTGCCACAAGATGTTGAATAACAGCTGCCACTGAAGAACCTTTAGAAACATCAACTATTCATGCTATGCCTGGTTGGTAGCAACAAGGGGAGAAGAAACGGACCTTCACAGCAGCTTCACCATAGATGGAGAGCATCACCAGATAAACTTTACCAGGTCCCGTCTGCCATCAGAAATATGTCCGCTTTCAGCTGAGGAGACAACCTTCTCCGCTGCCGCGCCTGCTTAGAGAAATCCTTCCCCATGGATTTTATTTGTTAAAATTTACACAGTGTTATTGTTGCCAAATTTTACCCACTGCTTGTTGCCCAGTAGAAATGCATACTTAAGGGTAAGGTAGACCTTTGAAAAATAAGCGTAAAATATGAATAAATGTTCTTGTGGTCAGCTCTGCAAATGGAAGAAAATGAAAGGCAACTTCTCCCTGATTCTCCTACCCACTTGTAGCCATTTGCACCCCCTTCTTTCCTTTTCTAAAGGGGCCCAGTGTCCTCTAGAACATATGTTTTTTGAGGATATGCAAGGAAGGGAGCTCAGGAAAATGAGTTTTTCTATGCCACTATTTGTAGATAGGTTGTGAGACACCTCCAGTCACCCCTGCTGATGGTGGAGATTTTTTATTATTATTAAGAAACCTACTGCAAACAGAAGGACACAATATAATTCATCCTGTAATATTATCTAGTATATTTCTCTTCACAAGCTTCCTGTCTTTTGCCAACCATGTCCTAGTGACATGGATGGAGAAAATACACTAAGAACTATATAATTTCAGCTCTAGAATCCCAATATGTTAAGGAAACTGATCACAGCAGAACTCTGTGGCAACATCTTCCCCCAGTAATGGAACAGGCTGATTTAGACCTATGGCAACCTCTCTCCAAGTTCTCCTCCCTAGGGATATCTAGGAGCAAGTTAAGAGTGTTTTTGCTTGGAGGGACCAGTTAAAAAGACTCCAAGTTGAGAGACAATTAAGTCCTACCACTAGCATCATTACCTGATCAAAGATCGCTAGTCCATAGCAATCAGCCAGCAGTTATAACAACAGTTCAAGGGGAGCTAAACAGAGCAGAGGGCTAAAAGAATTTAGGCCATCCATAGCATGGCAGTAAGGAATCCATCAGTATTGGTCAAGGACAACTTCAAGCTATGTTGACCTGCCAGTTACCATCTGGGATTAAGCAAGTGTTCACTTTGAAGACTTAGGTTTCCATGGAAGCAGAGGCTTGTTCTCATGGAGGCCCTTTGCTCTTGAGGAAAGATCCTATTCATGAGGAATCCTCCCATGGAGTCTGGGCCTCCATTCTTCTCCATTCTTCTCTGTTCTTGAGGGCTGGAGCAAAACCTGAGATTCTCATCTGAGTCTGGAACTCTGCCGTGAAAGCCCCAGAATCCCAAAGTCCAGAGACTTTGGGATTCTGGGCCATAAATGACTTTGAAGTGAAAGCTTGACATTTTTTTACGACACAGATGTTCTGGAACCCATACGTATCTGCGAAGTAGACTGTGAGTCTGTAATTCATGCCTGCAGAAATTTCAGCAATCATATCAGGCTCACATGCTACTCTTTTGCCACAACTGCTAATATATGTGTGAATTAAAGGCTTCCTGGTATGATCACAAAGGAATCATTAAATCTGGCAATCTGCTGTTGCTGGTGACATCATTCCCACTACACAGGTGGACTCTACTCAACAGGATTTCAGTCTGTGTGTTTCCACACAAGTGCATACAAAGTAGGATTCCATGAATTCATATGAATAGTATGTCTGATTTACACTTCTTACATTCTGTGCTGTGCGATACTTCTTTTCAAGGTTCTGGAAATGAATAAATTAAAGAAATGAAGGTGAAATGTGTGGTTTGTGGAGGTAAGCCTTGGAAGGGCACCTCTCCCAATAGTGATAAAAATAATTCATATTGAAAGTCTGCCAGTACTTGAAGGATGTAATTATCTTGTAGTAACCACACCTCCTGTCATATCCTACTGCTTAATTATACAGTTTCACCAGAATTGTTATTCTGCACTGAGTAATACAGAGTGGAGCAAAAAAAAATGCTAGGAGAGAAAGTCTGCAACAGAGAAAGTAGCAAAACTGACAAAACAACAAAAAATAGGGGTGGGTTCTGACACCAAATGATCACTTCATAAAGTTTGGATGTAACTAAAAACCAGTGATATTCGAAGAAAATTCTGAAAACCTGCCATGAAAGCCCCACCAACCCACAATGGAGCCGGGTTGCAGCCAGTCAGTATAAGTAACAAGGAAACCATTGATCAAATTTCAAATCCCCTCAACAAAAAGGTGATTATCAAGCCCAGAGCTACGGCCTTGCTTCACACAAAGAGTAAGATATCATGTTGAGTTGGGCTCAAGGACGGCAATACATATTGCTGAAAGCTTTGGGCTACTCATTCTAAGACTCTACTTAAAAGCGCCACAAATAAAATAAGAGGGAATGAAACACAAAAGGCCTCAGCTGAAGCATTAAAATCAGGGCTTGGCACTGTTTAGGTGTCATGTTCTTCTCTGTCTCATAGCCAAGTGTGCCACTGAGCATGTCGGCCACAAGGCATGAAGGGAAATCCGTTCATCACAGGCTGTCAATCATCTCTCATGTGCTTAATTATCTGAACAGAGTAAGAGAAGAGCTTTCTGGCTTCTCTAAAAAGTATTCAGAACTGAATTAGGTCAGGCTCCAAAGGCATTCACATATTTATTTGTTCAAACTGTTTATGTACTGCCCAGCTGGCAATGCTGTGGGGGACTTTTACCTTGATAAATTTAAAAACAAAAACAATCTGTGAAATCACATATTTTACAATATAAACAAGCAAGGCAGAATCAAGATGTTAAAATATCAGAACAGCAAAATGATATCAAGAGTGAGCAATAAAGCACAGACAGTAAAACTAGGAGTAATCATAAAGGATTAAGCGACTGCCAGAAGGCCTTACCTCGGCATATAAATGCTACTAATGGCAATTACATGTGGATCTCACTTGAGAGGGCATGTGAGTGGTTTGGTATGCAAATAATTTTTTATTTATACATTGCTCCCAAGCTGATGTACATTTATTTCTTAGGAGGAGATATCACTTCCAACTACCCAAGTGTAGGATAAATCAGAGTCTGGGACATGCACTCTAAAATGTAATTTTTCAAAACTCTGTAGGTGTGTAGGATTTTATTGTTGAACCAGGTTATTTATATCAAAATTTCAATACTTCTCTAATCCTTCTTGCTTTGATTTTCACCCTGCTCTTTCCAGAGACCCTTTCTGTAAGGGACTGGATAACATATTTTCCCATCTGTATTGTACGTAGATATATCTGTGACTGTAATTTAAACAGGTATGATTAACAAGCCACTTTCTATTTATCACTGTGTCCCTGATGCATCGTTTTACAAGATGGTGACCCCCCCCCCGAAGGGTCCCATAATCAAAATACATCTCCCATGATCAAAATATGGCTGTGAGATGTGAGAGTTTGAACACAACACATCTGAAGGCCACCAGATCAGAGAAAGTTGGGCTAAACAGACATTGGTAAATGTGTTTGCAAGAGTAACTCAGTTAGGTCACATATCCCACACTGCATTCCTCTGCTTCCTTCCACAATGGACAGTCCTGGAATTCTCTGTTGCAAACCATTAAGCTAACTTACTAGATGTTCTGCTTCCTCCTTATCTGAACTGTCGCTGTTATAAGGTAGACTATGGCAAGTGCCAAGGACGTGGTGGTGCTGCTGAAGGTTAAACCACAGACGCCCCTGTGCTGCAGGGTCAGAAGACCAGCAGTCGTAAGATCGAATCCACGCGACGGAGTGAGCGCCCGTCACTTGTCCCAACTCCTGCCAACCTAGCAGTTCGAAAGAATGTAAATTAAAGTAGTTAAATAGGTACCGCCTTGGTGGGAAGGTAACAGCATTCTGTGTCTAGTCGCGCTGGCCACACGACCACAGAAACTGTCTTCGGACAAACACTCGCTCTATGGCTTGGAGACAAGGATGAGCACCGTGCCCTAGAGTCAGACATGACTGGACTAAATGTCAAGGGGAACCTTTACCTTTACCTTATGGAAAGTGCCTCAGATGGCAGATACTGCAGTGGTGGGAATGAAAATCTTTTGGCTGCTTCTCTTGAGTCTTCCAGCCATCCTTCTCTGTTGGAGGACAAATCTGTGTATGTGTCACACAGCCTGCCCTGCTTCCCTAAACTGGACTGCTGCTCTTCCGTTTCTACCATTCAGTACAAGTCAAACACACATGTGATGGTGCAGGAGAATAATTTGTGTTGCTGTATTATCATTTGGATGTGAAAGAAATGGATGCCAAATTGAATACAACTTTTTATTGGGGCTGTCTTTGTTTTTGCCTTAATTCATGAGCGAACGCTGTCATTTGCCATACTGGCTAAACACCAAAATCTATTTTTTTTTTCACTGTCACAATGGGAGTTCAGTATTATTTTTCTAACGTAGTGCAGCTTCAAATCTAGCAGCTTGAAAACAACCACCAAAAAAGTAATCAGTTTTTTTGCCTATGAACTGCAGTCAGGGGCCCAAAGCTGGAGATGTTTTGGCCGGGAATACTCTTCCACTGGCACTACTGAAGTCCAGCCCACTTCTGTGTGTGAAATGAGGGAGAGTGGCAGCTTGATCTTGTCTCCGGAAGCAGAATGTCTGGGGCCAGCCTTGTCCCTCATGCATTTGACTCACACTGACTTTGAGAACAGCCCTCATGCAAGATGGATGACAATGTCCTGTGGAATACAAAGATATGTGTGATATGAAGAGCTGGGGGTGGGGTGGGGTGGAATCACTAAAACTCCCAGTAAGGTATCCATGCTGGTGGCCACATTGTCTGGAAGATCTGTCAGAGGTAACCTCAAAAGCAAATTTTCTAAACTGTGACAGATCTTTCTTCCAACCCAATAGTCTTGGGCATTTGCATTCTGAGTGTGCCAGGATCTTGGAACAGTTAAAACAAAACAGTTGCATCTTCTGAATAGCCTAGAATTATGCCTCAAGTGCTTCTTCTTACCACACAGTTTGCAACTAAAAGATGTTAGGAGGTAGAACTGATAAAGTAAATTAGAAATGGCATGCTTCTAAAATGTGAGGACGGTGGTGCTAGGCAACACAAGCAAACACTTTCTCTAGAGAATGCTCTATGTCTCCTTTAGCACTTCAGCAGATATTTGAAATTTCCATAATGCCCTTGCACCACAGAGAATTTCAATCTTTGGTTCTACAGAGACTCTCACACATGGAAACAAATCCCATTATAATCCATTGCTTTTACTTGGGCTTTCAACTAATTAAAACACTTTAGTTGCTTAACTACCTTTTAAATTTACTAATTGGTTTCATTTAAATAAATTCTCCTATTTATCAAACTTTAATATAGGTGCCTTTTTGAGATGCCACAGGAGAGTGGGAGATAACAATTTAATTAACAAAAGCTACCACTTACTGTGTAAAGTACAGGTCGTTTTTAATATTTCCTTTTTAATTTCCTTATCCAGGGACACTCAGAATCAAAGTGGTCTTCCAAAATAAACAAGGGCATTTGTAATTCATAACGTTACTAATTAAAATTTGCCCTTGCTGGCTGAAGTGATTGCCCTCAATGATTAAAGCTTGCAATCCTTATTATTAAATATCTGTATCTAGCATTTTCCTTATGCTGAATATAAATTGTTTATACAAAACTACCATTCCTCACCAATGGCTGAGCAATGGTGTACAGTATGTATTTTCATGTTGCATAACTGTCTAGGGATAAACCACACTGAAGTCAGTGGAGCTGACTACCACGTGTGTATAGATAGGATTGCTGCTAAACCTAGTTTGTAGCTGGCTGTATAGCTCAATGATTTAGGTATCTAGCTACAGAGCCAGAGGCTGGCAGTTCAATTCCTCGCTGTGCCTCCTGCAAATAAAGCCAGCCTGTATGGCCTTGGGTAAACTGCACAGTCCCAGTTGAAGGGAATGATAAACTACTTTTATGCATTCTTTACCTAAAAAGCCCTGGAAAGGGATGACATAAGTCACTATGACAATAATGTTCAAAACTAGCTCTTAGCTGAAATGGCCTCTCTTGTGTATCTTTTTGCAGGATTGTAAGAGGCAAGGTTTTATCATCATTCCCCACTCCCCCCCCTCTTAATTAACATTTTTGTCATCTGCAGGACTGGTTTACTTCTGTGTTTCACTTCCAGCATGGATGTAATCTTACCAGGTAATTGGTGTGGGAAGTCCTTGACAATGATTTTGTCAAACCCAGTCTTGTATCTTGTTCTAACTAGAAATAATCAGAGTTGGGGCGCGGGGAATACTTTTCTGTATCCAATTCAAAGAATCTCACAATGGCTGTGATTCTAGGATTTGCTTTCCAAAAATAACTTTTCTAAGCTCTGGAAATAATAGTTGTATGAGAAAATATCTTCTAGGTATCAAATCAGTAAAGACCAGATGAAAAACAACTAAAACCTCCTGCAAAATTAGGATTGCACCGAGCACCCTGGCTTTCTTCCCCTTGTCAAGTGCACTGGAAAGAAAATATGCTCAAACCACAAGAAAGCTGAAAAACAAACTTTGTTCAGATCGGTGTTACACCAGATAGTACATACATACATACATACATACATACATACATACATACATACATACATACATACATACATACATACATACATACATACATACATACATACATACATACATACATACATACATACATACATACATACATACAGTGGTGCCTCACTTAGCGATGTTAATCCATTCCGGAAAAAACATCGCTAAGTGATTTAACTGCTAAGCGATATTAAAAAGCCCATAGGAACGTATTAAAACGAGTTTAATACGTTCCTATGGGCTAAAAACTTACCTTAAAGCGAAATTCTTCCATAGTGGCGGCCATTTTGGGTGCCTCTAAAGCGAGGCAAAATAGCGGTGGCCATTTTGGAACCGCCGATCAGCTGTTTAAAAAAGTTCACTTTGCCATGATCGCTTCCCCGCAATAATCGCAAAGCGAATTTTAGCCATAGGGGCCATCGCTAAGCGATCGCTCCAGCAATGGCCAAAAGTTCATCGCTCAACAGAGCGATCGCTAAGCAAGGCACCACTGTACATACATACATACATACATACACACACACACACACACACACACACACACACACACACACACACACACACACACACACACACACACACACACACACATACATACATACATACATGACTGCAATAAAATCACTTAGTTCACAGGTCATTGACTCAGCCCCTGCTCCGAACTGCAGAACGTCATGCGTCCACAGACATAGTTACCTGGCAGATTGTGCCTTCAGAATCATAATGTTGCATGTCATCTTTAGCCAACATTTGCACAAACCAGAGATTACTCATTCAAAACAAGGGATCTTTCTAATTAGGTATCTGTATCATCATCATCATTAACATAATAGTAAGGTACCATCACAGGGATGTGGTGGCGCTGTGGGCTAAACCTCTGTGCTGCAGGGTCAGAAGACCAGCAGTCATAAGATCGAATCCACGCGACGGAGTGAGTGCCCATCGCTTGTCCCAGCTCTTGCCAACCTAGCGGTTCGAAAGCATGCAAATGCAAGTAGGTAAATAGGGACCACTTCGGTGGGAAGGTAACAGCGTTCCGTGTCTAAGTCGCACTGGCCATGTGACCACGGAAGATTGTCTTCGGACAAAACGCTGGCTCTATGGCTTGGAAACGGGGATGAGCACCGCCCCCTAGAGTCGAACATGACTGGACAAAAATTGTCAAGGGGAACCTTCACCTTTACCTAAGGTACCATCAAGTTGATTCTGGTTTATGGTGACCCTTTCTAGATTGAGAATAATCAGAAGTGATCTACCATTCCCTTCTTGGGGCTACCTGGGATTATGCAGATTGCCCAAGGCTACACAGGCTGACTCTTTCTCCCAGGAAGCATAGTGGAGAATCAAACTCCCAACCTCTGACTCCACAGCTAGATACCTAAACAACTGAGCTTTTCAGCCAGTGAATACCTTCTTATGCATTTGGTGGCGCAAACAGGAATCACATGCAAAATGGACTGTTACATTTAGAGTGCCGCATGATTTTAGCCCACGATTTTAAACTGTACATATAAGGTGGCCACTGATATATCATGGAAAATGAGGACAGGAGCTACTCAAAAGGACAATAATCACCAAAAAGGGATGTGTGCATGTGTTTAGTTTAGTTTAAATTAAATGTATTTGCAACAATGGCACTCACTTGAACAACTAGAGAAGGCCTATAAAATAAGCACACGTACTGTTACTTATCATCAGATTAAAAACCAAAGAAAATTATCCCAAAATTGCTCTCACACTCCTTATTTTGTCTGTCTTCCACAGTCAGTTTAAAAACATGATTCTTCCTTGAAAAAATGTGGAAAAACTCAGAATATTATTTTTGAGAATAAAACTGATTTTCTACAGTGCCTTTGGATATCTTTTTTCAGACCAAGTATCCACAAGGTGCTTGATTAAATAAATGTCTTTGGAAAGACAATGTTGGAAACAGGACTTTTGTCAGTTCTTCTGTAATGGAGCATATCCCACATGTTATGCTGGTCAGTGGCCACCATACAGGAAAATGTTTCCTTCCTTCCTTCCTTCCTTCCTTCCTTCCTTCCTTCCTTCCTTCCTTCCTTCCTTCCTTCCTTCCTTCCTTCCTTCCTTCCTTCCTTCCTTCCTTCCTTCCTTCCTCTCTGTCTTAGGACTCAATCATACATGGGAAAGGAATTCCAGTTATACTGATTCTTTTCATCCTCCTGTTTTACCAATACATTTTCTTCAGCATGTTATCTATAACAGCAGGAGCATTAATTCACATTGTTTTGAGCTGCGTCACAACATTTCTTTCTATTTGAATTGTTATAGCAGGCTACACTTCACTTTAATTTTGTATCAGTGCATTTTCTCTACTGTTTCTTAGGGCAATCAGACCCCCCTTGTCCTTTTTTTTTTTAAAAAAAAATGCAAAAGTGATATAGATAAAGCAGTTTGAGCCTTGTTGGTAGTTGTGGGTTTTTCGGGCTCTTTGGCCGTGTTCTGAAGGTTGTTCTTCCTGACATTTTGCCAGTCTCTGTGGCCGGCATCTTCAGAGGACTGGAGTAGGAACTCTGTCTGTGCTCTGTTGCAGTTTGTTGGATAGTTGAATATTTATAGCTCTGGGAACAGCTTTTGTCCTTTTCAGGAGATTGGGTGATTATGGTGATCAGCATGTTTTTGTTGTGGATATATTGTTGTGATAGGGGGCGAGATTATGTGTCATGGGTGTCCTTAGCTGGTCTTTTCTGTGCAATGATCCCTGGTCCTTGTGACTGGGTAGAGTTTGCAGGCTTTTGCAGGCTGTATTTTTCAGTGCTGGAAGGTATGAGCCTTCTCCTTCCCTTTTTTCTTCCCTCTTTTACTCACTCATCCCCTTTCCTTATTTCCCTGCACATCTCTTCATTCTTGGTTTTCTTTTTTTCTTTCCCCTTTTGAACAGCATTGGGAGGAGGAAGTGGGTTTTAAAAGATCTGCAAAGCAATGTGAAGAGCAGTTTAAAAAAGAGAGAGAGAGAGGAGGCATTTATGCAACAACTCTTTCTTTACCATTTAAACCATGAAATGTCCCTTTTATTCTGTTCAAGTCCTCTTTCTTCTGCAAGGGAGGGAGAAGACTATCTCCATCTGAGCAATGTATTCATGCATTTTTTTTGTAGTGGCAGTGGCTGCTGCTAGTGATTTATTTATTGATACAAGTGCAGTGGCCATGAAGTGGCCACAGCGTCCAAAAAAGCAACCCCATTGCAAAGGAAATAAATTGGCAGCAACATTCACACACACTGAAATGATAAGGAATTAAGGGATATATTATCTCTGCCCTGCAATGTTAGATCCTGTAGGACAATCATGACATTACGCCAAAGCAATGAAATGTTTTTGGAAACAATGGAAAAGAACAGCCAACCTGTCCACACCATGCAATATCAGGAGAAATAGCCGAAAATTCAGATGTAAAAACCTGCAAGCCTTTTTTGGTTCTGTGATGATAATACTGTATGTATTGTAAAACTTCTACAGTTTATCAAGGCACTAAATGTACAGCACAATTACTTGAAATAGTGACCAGAGTGCCATCTCAAAAAAAAAATGTACATGTCCAACACTCCAACTATAGAAATTGCCATGGTGATCTGAGGAAATATTGGTCATGCGGGTACCGGCCACATGGCTGCCACCTCATCACACTGCTGTGGCAGCTTCTACCATTGAAGCTCCATTTACATAAATGCAGAATGGGATAATAGCCCCTATTTTTTAAAATTCTAGGTAAAAATGATGACACGTTCTATCACAGTAGACGGCACCATTAAACTGAACCCTTAACCACACAGTCACTCCTCCTCTTGCAGTTAAGTTGCATGGTTTAATTCTTCTAGCCGCTCAGAGTGGTATAGATTTACCAGATGAGCGGGATATAAATCAAATAAATAAATAAATTCAAAGATGATGGTCCTATCCTTCCTCCTTTTCAGCTTCCCTGTTGTAAGAGGAAGGGGAAGCAGCACCTAGTGTCAGACATGTGTAGCCGAGAACAATCTGAGGAGAACGAAGGTACTGCACCACGAGTACCACACCACAAAGCTACTGTGCTGGCCAGTTTGGAATGTGCAGACTCTGTACCAAATAGAGCTCAAGGGCTAAAACAGAATGGAGTCTGACCCAAACAGAACCAATAGCCACTGTTGATCATCAGGGAAATGTGCTGGCCTTAAGTTCACTGAAGGCATCACAGCCCCCCTCCCCACAAAGCCAAAGGAAAGAGCTTGTGACCAATGGTGTCCTATTTACTGATACACCAGTAAACAATGGGGTGCTTATTTTCATACCAAGTACCCTCATCTCTCCTCCTGGTTCCTACACAGCATTCCATACTCCAGAGGTGGGGTTTTTTGTTTGTTTCTTTTTTGGAGAAGAAGCACATCTATGAAAGTTGTTCTTGTTTAGTCATTAAGTCATGTCCGACTCTACATGACCCCATGGACCAGAGCATGCCAGTGTCTTCCACTGCCCAACGGACTTTAGTCAAATTGATCTTGGTAGTTTCGATGACACTGTCCATCCATCTCGTCCTCTGTCATCCCCTTCTCCTCTTACCTTCACACTTTCCCAACATCAGGGTCTTTTCCAGGGAGTCTTCTCTTCTCATCAGATGGCCAAAGTATTGGAGCCTCAGCTTCAGTATCTGTCCTTCCAGTGACCTATCAGGGTTGATTTTCTTTAGAATGGATAGGTTTGTTTTCCTTGCAGTCCAGGGGACTCTCAAGAGTCTCCTCCAGCACCACAATTCAAAAGCATCAGTTCTTTGGTGGTCAGCCTTCCTTATGGTCCAGCTCCCGCTTCCATACATTGCTACTGGAAAAACCATAGTTTTGACTATGCGTACCTTTCTTGGCAAATTGATGTCTCTGCTTTTTAAGATGCTTTCAAGGTTTGTCATCACTTTCCTGCCAAGGAGCAGGCGTCTTTTAATTTCATGGCTGCTGTCACCATCTGCACTGATCAGGGAGCCCAAGAAGATAAAATCTGTCATTGCCTCCATATCTTCCCCTTCTATTTGCCAGAGGTTGATGGGACCAGTGGCCATGATCTTAGTTTTTTTTAATATGGAGTTTCAGATCATTTTTGGCACTCTCCTCTTTCACCCTCATTAAGAGGTTCTTTAATTCCTCCTCACTTTATGCCATCAGAGTGGTGTCATCTGCATATCTGAGGTTGCTGATATTTCTTCTGGCAATCTTAATTCCGGTTTGGGATTCCTCCAGTCCAGCCTTTCGCATGATGTATTCTGCATATAAGTTAAATAAGCAGGGGGACAATATACAGCCTTGTCGTACTCCTTTCCCAATTTTGAACCAATCAGTTGTTCCAGATCCATACATTGCTTCCTGTCCCACGCATAGATTTCTCAGGAGACAGATAAGGTGGTCAGGCACTCCCATTTCTTTAAGGACTTGCCATAGTTTGCTGTGGTCCACACAGTCAAAGGCTTTTGCGTAGTCAATGAAGCAGAAGCAGATGCTTTTCTGGACCTCTCTGGCTTTCTCCATAATCCAGTGCATGTTAACAATTTGGTCTCTAGTTCCTCTGACCCTTTGAAATCCAGCTTGTATTTCTAAGAGTTCTCGGTCCACATACTCCTGAAGCCTACCTTGAAGGATTTTGAGCATAATCTTGCTAGCGTGTGAAATGCGTGCAATTGTACAGTAGTTGGAGCATTATTTGGTACTGCCCTTCTTTGGGATTGGGATGTAGACTGATTCTTTCCAATCCTCTGGCCACTGCTGAGTTTTCCAAACTTGCTGGCATATTGACTATAGCACCTTAACAGCATCATGTTTTAAGATTTTAAGTAGTTCAACTGGAGTGCCATCACCTCCACTGGCCTTGTTGTTAGCCATGCTTTCTAATGCCCACTTGACTATACTCTCCAGGATGTCTGGCTCAAGGTCAGCAACCACACTATCTGGGTTGTCCGGGATATCCAGATCTTTTTGGTATAATTCCTCTTTATATTCTTGCCACCTCTTCTTGATGTCTTCTGCTTCTGTTAGGTCCCTCCCATTTTTGTCCTTTAACATGTCCATCTTTGCACAAAATGTTCGTTTAATATCTCTAATTTTTTGAACAGATCTCTGGTTTTTCCCTTTCTATTATTTTCCTCTATTTTTTTGCATTGTTCATTTAAGAAGGCCCTTTTGTCTCTTCTTGCTATTCTTTGGAAGTCTACATTCAATTTTCTGTAACTTTCCCTATCTCCCTTGCATTTTGTTTCCCTTCTCCTCTCTGCTATTTGTAAGGCCTCGTTGGAGAGCCACTTTGCTTTCTTGCATTTCCTTTTCTTTGGGATGTTTTTTGTTGCTGCCTCTTGTACAATGTTACGAGCCTCTATCCATAGTTCTTCAGGCACTCTGTCCACCAAATCTTGTTCCTTAAATCTGTTCTTCTCTTCCGCTGTGTATTCATAAGGGATTTGATTTGATTATACCTGAGTAGCCTAGTGGTTTTTCCTACTTCCTTCAGTTTAAGCTTCAGTTTTGCTATAAGAAGCTGATGTTCAGAGTCACAATCAGCTCCAGGTCTTGTTTTTGCTGACTGTATAGAGCTTCTCCATCTTGTTCCTTTTATCTCTACTCCCTACTTTAGCATTCCAATCCCCTAGAATGAGAAGAACATATTTTTTGTGTGTCAATTCTAGAAGGTGTTGTAAGTCTTCATAGAATTGGTCTATTTCAGCCTCTTCAGCATTGGTGGTTGTTGCATAAACTTGGATTACTGTGATGTTGAAAGGTCTGCCTTGGATTCGTATTGAAATCATTCTATCATTTCTATCTATTAAGGTAAGTGTATCCAAACTCCTACTGTGTGCATGTGCCAGATAAATGAACACCAAACCAGTATACAGTTGAGTTATGGCATAGCAGAATCATAATCACATAAGCATTTCCCCTACTCAGGCAGGCTGTGCTTTGCATGCCAAGCCTCTCACTGCTTACAAGATTGGTTGTGCGGCTGGTTGTGTGATCAGTCATAACAGAGGACGCGCTGGAGCAGAGACGTGCTGCTGACACAATTGCTCTTAAGCTGTGCATCGGGTACCAACCTGAGTCAGTCCTGCTGAAACCTGAATTATTCAGGCAAGGATCTGAATTCAAATTATCAAAGTTTATATTTAGAGAGAGAGAGGGAGGGAGAGAGAAGATTTAGGGATAATTCATACAGAAACCAGTTCCTTGGCACTCCATAGTTGCCTCACTGGATTCACGATAGGACATTTTTTTCACATTACATTTTAGTGCTAAAAAACTGGAGTCTGTATGTTAAACCTGGGACCTGAGCTCCCGTTAACTGTCTCCCTCTTGGAGGTCCTTCTGCAAGCAGGAAAAGACTGTTCTCTTCAGGCAAACTTTCCCTCCGTGACTGGCTGCAGGAGTGGGATTTTTAAATGCCTTACTGTGCCTTACTGCCTTGAATGCTTTTGTGGACCGTTTCTCAGAGTGGTATTTGTTTGATCCTTTTAAATATTTGTATCCTTATTGTTTTTAGCTTTAAATATGGTCTTTTAATGTTGTAAGCCGCCTTGGGTCCTTTTTAAGGAGAAAGGTGAGGTAAAAATGTTTTAGATAGATAAATAATAACTACTGTAAATAAATAAAGGAATAGTTTGGTTGGGTGCCTTGGGCCTCAGTATCCTCTGGTTAGTTAATGTAATCAGTGCCACAGTGTTTGAAGACAAAAAAAAGATTTTGGTTTGTTTTTACTCTGTTTACTTGTATAGCAATCTTGGACCACTCAGTATGAAAGGTTCAAAGATTTGCTCTCAGCGCTATCCAGCCATGACAGGATTTGCAGATCCCCTAATTTCAAATCTATGTGTTAGTTTTCTGATGCACATGTAGATGACTAGTTTTTATTTCTGAACCTGTGTCTGGTGCTTATGAAAGCCTGGTAGCAAGAGTTGTAGCATCCTCAGAGTAAAACGAGTGCATATTTGTTGCCCAGCCATGACAAAGGCGCTTGAGTTGTCCTGCCTTATCACATTTCCTTTGTCTTGCTGGATAGAAAACTATCCCCTGTCTTCTAAATGATTGTTTGTGATGGGGGCACATAAGGGTTAGGCTGAAACAAAACAAATAGCACTGTTTTATCCCCTCATTACCTAAGGCAGGGTTACCTGGAGGTAAAGGTCTTTAGTAGACATGCCTGAGTTATGGCGTGCTTTCTCTGAATGTTATTATGTATAGAATACTTTTCTCTAATCTATAGGGAAGGAAATGGGACAAAGCATTATGTTCTCAAAAGATTTAAGACCCTGAGCAGAATAATATAAAACTCTCTTTCATACCCACCTATTTTCCCCATAGATGTGTAGAAAATAAAATTCTTTATGATTAATTATCATCATCATTGTTGTTGTCATCTTAGAACTGCAGAAAACAATGGAAACAAAGGTTGAATATAAGAAACAAGTAGATAAATTAAACAGCTAGAAAAATTAAACCACTGGACAATATCTGAGAAATATTGTTGGAAAGCAATAATTTAACTTGGGCATGGTTAAATCTTGGAGCCATCAGGGAACTGACTGAAGGCTTGATCTTTGCTGCACAAGAACAAGCACTCCAAACTAATATCATGAAAGCTAAAATTCAAGGAATTAGTACAAACAGCAAGTGTTGACTCTGCCCAGAAAAATATGAAACTGTGTCACACCTCATCTGTGAATGTTCAAAGATTGTGCAGACTACAAAGATAGACATGACAGTTACAAAATTAATACGTTAGTCATTATGTAAAATATATATAAATATATATGTAATCTGCCAGCATCTAAGAATCCATGGGAAATCAGGAAGAGAATGTGTCAGAAAAATGACCAAGTCAATATCTTGTGGAACTTTCGAATTCAGACAGACACCTTGAGCATAATACACCAGACATAATAGCAATGAAATGAAGAAATGTCCAGATCATTGACATTGCAAATCCAGGGGATGCCAGAGTTGAAAATAAAGAAATTGAAAAATTAACAAAGAAAATACAGAGATTTGGCAATACAATAACTCCTTTGGGTATGAAACACATTTTAGTGGCCCCCATAGTCATCAGGGTGTTGGGAACAATGCCATGGAGTTTTATAAAATATTACAATCACCCGCAGATCTCTGAAATAATACCATCAGAGCCACACACAAAAATGGCAATATTAGGAACAGAATACATACCATACTGATATTGCACGGATCCTTAGGCTTTCGGTTAAAACTTGTGTCTGTTATAGAATACCAGTCAAAGACTCTTCCTTGTATTTTCGAATCATCATCATCATCATCATCTTAGACCTGCAGAGCTGGATCAGTCCCTAGGCTGTATTATTCATAAAGCTGACTAAGCTTAAGCCTAGAAGCCCTACAGAGACTAGGGGCCCATCAATTGACCAGGGTCAGGCTGGCTGTTAGCTGTAGTGGGGTGAAAGATTGAAGTGCTGGAGGGCTCCTGAAATACCTGAAAGCCTAGGGCCCAGCCATGAGTTAATATGGGCTTCATGGGACCCTATGTATCATAAAGTCCAACCCCTGCTTAGGAGGCACAGTGGGAAATTGAACTCCACAGCCAGGAACCTAAACCACTGAGCTATCCGGCAGTTCTTTCTAGGAATGTAAAGGTAAAGGTTCCCCTTGACATTTAGGCCAGTCGTGTCCAACTCTAGGGTGTGGTGCTCATCCCCGTCTCCAAGCCATAGAGCGAGTGTTTGTCCGAAGACAGTTTCCGTGGTCACGTGGCCAGCGCGACTAGACACAGAATCCCATTGGAACTTACCCTTTAATTTGTATCCTTGTAATTCTACGTATTCCAAGGAATAACAATAGAGATGAAGGAAAAGCCCACAAAAGCTGAAATAATGGCTTAAATATGTTTTTATGTTTTTGATGCTTTTAATTGTAATTTGTTGTATTGTATTTCTGTCTCCACTGCATTTTATGGTATTTTGTTTGTGCTTCTTAATGTTCTGATGTTGTTTAATTTTGTCACTTTGTTGTTCCATCTAGTTCAGGGGTGGGCAATTAATTTCTATAGGGGGGCAACATGAAAAATCTGAACTGTGTTCAGGAGCCGAACCAACTTTACTTAAAAATAAAACGAAACATTGATGTTATGATTGTTTTTATTTTAAACTTGTTAATCTTCACAAATACTAAAGAGGTGGAAAGATAAGCAACTGAACAACTTTAGACAAAAAGCTATAAATGGTTCTGATGTTCCAAATTGTCCGCGGGCCGGACAGGAGTGGTTCGCGGACCGTATGTGGCCCTTGGGCCGCACTTTGCCCAGGTCTGGTCTAGTCTGGACAGGTTGCTGTCCTCTGAAGATGCCGGCCACAGAGACTGGTGAAACGTTAGGAAGAACAACCTTCAGAACACGGCCAAAGAGCCCGAAAAACCCCACAACAACCACTAGATCCCAGCCATGAAAGTCTTCGTGAATATATCTGGTCTAGTTGTTGTAAACTACCCAGAGTGGCCTTGTCTGCTAGATGGGGGGCATATAAATAAATAAATAAATAAATAAATAAATAAATAAATAAATAAATAAATAAATAAATAAATAGATAGATAGATAGATAGATAGACAGACAGACAGACAGACAGACAGACAGGCAGACAGACAGACAGACAGACAGACAGAGAGGGATGGATGGATGGATGGATGGATGGATGGATGGATGGATGGATGGATGGATGGATGGATGGATGGATGGATGGATGGATGGATGGATGGATGGATGGATGGATGGATGGATGGATGGATGGGCAGGAGGAGTACAGAATTTAGTCCAGAACGCCCTGAAGTAACTTTTGTCAGAATCAGGGGGTTCCCCTCCAACCACTGAGCCACACTACCCTGCTATTCCCAGAGTGGGTGAGGCTAGGAGAGTTCAATGTGGTGCTGGCTGGGGGAATCTATCTGTCCCAACAACCTCCGAACACTCGAGTTTGAGCTGACTGAGTAGCATGTTCAGGGAGTTCCCCAAAAATGATAATGTTAAGCACTTTGACTCTCACGCTAACCCTCCAAGATAGAACTGCCACCACATCCACAAAACATACAGGCTCCTGGTACACGGTCAAGGTAAGGCATGGTTTTAAGTACCACTAACTCTTTTTAGCTAAAAAAGCAGACAATTTGAGGGATTTTTATACTTTATTACAGACAGTGAAAAAGGCAAAACATTCAAAAGGTTTCAGAAAAAAGCATCAACATTATTCTGGAGAAATTAATCAATAAAAATCGAAGCCAGGAGCCACGCAGAGCAAACAAACAAGAAAATAAAACTAACTAAACTGCCTAGTATTTACACCCTGGCATAGCTTCAATGTGATCTCAGAGCATGCACAGAGCGCATCCATTATAGCACAGTACAGCAGAACAGCAATTGAACAGCGTGTCTCCTGAGAGGTAATTAAGTCAACCAAGGTAACTTCTTAACTTCTTTTTTTATACCTGATCCATCACCTTCCGGATTTTTGAGTCAGTTCACCGATCAAGCCTCAAGTTCCCTAGAATGTTCCTGAAGAAGACAAGAGCAGTTTATTATTTACTTATCTCTTGGCTTTATTTATAGCCCACCTTTCTCCAAATAAAGGGACCCGATGTTGGCAGCTCGCAATATTAAAACAAATAGAATTAAAAACATAGTAAGTTAAATATAAAATAATAATTAAAACTATAAGTCAATTAAAATACAATTGAACAATTAAAAGCAAGTAAACATTAAAACTATCTTAACTTCAAAAGGTTTCTGCCTCACCCTCCCTCCAACATAGCTGAAGTCATTTCCCAATTAGCACAGTATCAGGGAACAAGACAAGGCGCCTTGAAGTTTTAGCCCAACAGATAAATCACAGGTGGCTCTTCCATTCCTTTGTGGGTAAAAGCTGTGTCCTCCCTTTCTCTCAGCCAGCCTTTCCCAGGCACTGAGAGAAGCCTGTTGTGTTTCTTTTTTTTTTTTTTTTACCCCAAAAAGGTTTCCCAGCCCATGTCCCCTCAATTTCTCAGTCTATTCCCAACCTTGGTAATAATAAGCATAATAATAAATCACATTGATAACAGAGCTTGGAAGCTGATGTCTTTTTGACTCTATATTTCCCACTGTCTGTTTGATTTGCCCTAATTCCAGTGCAGTTCCCGATAAATAAAGCTTTCCCTGAGCTGGGAAAGACTTCGGTCAGAAACCCTAGAGAATCACTTTCATGATGATAGGAATTCTTGTCATTATTAGGTGCCATTAAGTCACCTCTGATTTATGGGGAGCCCGTGAATGAGTGACCCCCAAAATGGCCTGCCATTAACAGCCATTCTCAGATTTTGCAGACTCAATGGCTTCTTTTATGGAGTCGGTCTTTTCACACAGAGAGTTGCAACCCAGATCCCATATTTTGAAGTCATAAACCCAGCAGAACCCAGAACTTTCCCTTTTCTTCTGCTACCTTCAACTTCTCCCGTCATTATTGTCTTTTCTAACACATCTTCTTATCTCTTGATATGTCCAAAATATGACAATTTTTAATTTTCTTTATTTTATTTTTCGTGCTTTATTTAAATACTAAACAATTACGAAGTGGCTTTTCAATTTCAGGGTCTGCTTCATTTGTCCCAGATCGGGTCAATGTTGAGTACACACTTTGATGAAAATTCCCACCCTTTTGTTTCTTTACTGGCTTTGTAATGTCTTCTATTTTCATTGCTGAAGAGTTGCAGCCTAGATAGTTGCTGTTGTTTAGTATTTAAATTGTGTCCTACTCTTCATGATCCCATGGACCAGAGCACGCCAGGCCCTCCTGTCTTCCACTGCCTCCCAGAGTTTGGTCAAATTCATGTTGGTTGCTTCGCAGACACTGTCCAGCCATCTCATCCTCTGTCATCCCCTTCTCCTCTTGCCTTCACACTTTCCCAACATCAGGGTCTTTTCCAGGGAGTCTTCTCTTCTCGTGAGATGGCCAAAGTACTGGAGCCTCAGCTTCAGGATCTGTCCTTCCAGTGAGCACTCAAGGTTGATTTCCTTCAGACTGGATAGGTTTGTTTTCCCTGCAGTCCAGGGGATTCTCAAGAGTCTCCTCCAGCACCACAATTCAAAGCCTAGATAGTTGGACTGAGTCAATTAACTGGAAATCCTCACTTGAAGAACAGCAACAGCACATTTTAAGCCTGCACTGCTGGTGTACGTAGACAAAAGGCCATGTCACTAACATATCATATCAAACTATGCAAATATCTCTTCACACTGACAATTGCAACACATATCCCATATTTCAAAGTGATAATGACTGACACACTGACACGATCTGTATTATCCTTTAAAAAATCATAAAGGAACCAAACAGCCTCATTTGCCAAGAACCCAGCAGAAACTATACAACTGGCAGACAGTGTAGCAACTTGGGATTTTCTTAATAATATCCTTTCTTGAGGACAGACGGTTATACCAGTCAAATAGCATTCTTTTCTTGGACACACTGTATTGCAGGCAAATAGATCAAAGTGCTTAATGAATGGGTGTGAGTTCCACTCAGCCACAACCCTGTTTTTTCCCATGCAGGGTACAATGAAGTATGGGGGGGGGGGGGACGGACACACACACACTACCAAATACCAAAGGATGATTAAGGCCCAATGAAACCCTCTTCTGATGCTATTTCAATTTTTATTGCAAGTAATCCTTTTTCTGACCATCAAAACAAGTTTTGGAGATAAACAGCGTCACCATCAAATCAATTAATACAGTACAGAAGATGCCTTGGGGTGCGATAGGGGCCATTTTATGTTTCTAACTTGACAGCTGTGATTGCATGTCATTTGATGCACAATTAAATAGAGGGATGAGCCATAATCTCCACCTTTTTAATTTCTTTCCCAACAATTGAAGTGCCATTTTTTTTTCAATTGGAGTGAGGCTTTTAAATCACGCTCCGCTCCTTCGTTAAGAGTGTTTCAGTCAGGTGACAGAGACAGTTGGAATGGGAAAATAAAACAATGATTTGTGTGATGTTGAAATGGTTTAAAATGCAAGGCAGAACATACTGTCTCAGATGAGCTGTCTCCTCAACTACAATGTTTAAATTTCAGCACATAGCAGCCATGAAGCACTTTTGAAGGTTCAAAGTATCTGCTATATATTATTTTTTCTACACTTCTAAGTAGTTCATCAAGTATTTCTACCATCCTTACAAGGGGTGTGAAGACTGAGAGAGCTGCTTGTCTTAGATCCACTGACTGAGGTATGCATATTCCCCTACAAATAACCTTTCTCTCCCGTAACAGAATTGCTTCAGGGATTTGCACCTCAGCAAACAGATTTACAAATTAAGTCCGTGTTTACCTTCCAATGACAACCAAGAAAACAAATCACACTAAATACCAGATACACAGTGGAAGGAAATCACATGCTATAACAAACAGATGTTTTGACCACCTGGAGAACATGGCTTTAAAAAATAAGTGCTAAACAGATCATCTAGTTTGACCCACGGTACAGGTGAAGAACTTACCAACTCTGTCTGCAGCAATCGAGGCTAAAACTATGATCTGTGAACCGTCAGAACTGTAAATTAGAATGTGATTCTGGCAGAACTCTCAGGCTCTGGACTGGCCTTTTTCAACCAGTTCGGATATTGGACCTGGCTATTGAATGACATCATTGGACTAGGGTGATCACAGAGAGGACACAAAGGACTTCCTGTTTGGTGTGGGCCTGGAGAACTTCAGTATAACCTCAACAATGATTCTTGGTTTTGGTTCCTTGGCTTGTTTACTCCTTATTTAGTCATTTGGCTTGAAGACTTGACTTCGTCCCTTAGATCCGCCTTTCTAGTAGAACTCTCAGTTCAGGGTTCTCCTCTGACAGCTTACCTTGGACAGGTTCATATTCATAATCATTACAGCATTGGTAGGGAATCTTTGGACTTCAACTCCCAATGGCCCCGCCAGCATAGTCAATGAAGAGGGTTTGTTTGAATGGTAGCCCCACATTTCTGGAGGGCCAAAGCATGGTAGTAGACCATTGGCAAGTTGCACAATCCCAGGGCACCCCTAGAAGAATACCACTTCTGAGTATTCTCTATTTTAAAATGTGGAAAGGGTCATCATAAGTCATAATCAACTTGATGGCATGCAGTTGTTGTTGTTGTTGTTGTTGGTGGTGGTGGTGGTGTTAAACATATTGTGAGCTATACAGTTTTCTTTAAAATGTCTTTTTAAAGATTTCTTGCAATAATAGGGCACCTGAGAACATATTCTGAAAGAAAATAATGAAAATATAGGAGGCTGCTAGCTGCAAGCAAAGCAATAGGTGCGGCTATAGGACTCTGCTTGATTTGTAAACCACAAGGCCCTCCTGTACATCCGGGTTTCTCCATTCAGCTTCATAAAGGGGTGGCCTTGTATATACCTATGTTTATAGGCAAGGAGGTGGCCCCTGAAATTTCAATGGGGAAGGCTTTGATTGAGGGAGATATATATGTCTAATATCTCTTGTTGCCAATTAATCCGTGAAGCATCTAGCTGGCCTCCCTGAACGTCCCCTTCTGTTGAAAAGACAAGGAAGCCTTTGTGCATATAGAGCATAGCTGAAAATCTTTGCAACCAGTCACTTGAGCAGAGTGTAAAAACATGAGTTTCAATCAGCCTCCCCAGCAGGCTCATCCTGGTCTTCTGGCAACAAACTCCATCAACGTTGTCCATTTGCTGAGGTGGCTGGGGATTACCGATGAGTGCGGAGTGCGATTTTTGTTTTCAGTTCATTTTTTTAATGAGAGGTTAACCATATATTTTGTTCATACATTGAAAAGATGTAAGATTTCAAATATAGAAATATGGAAGAAATCAAAACTGAGAGCTTCACTTTAAATATTTTAGGCACCATACACATAAGAAACAATAACAAATGAACCCACAAAATCCGAATCCAGAAAAAGTTAGATATGCTTAAATTTCATTGCTATCAAAAGGACAGGTTCGTTGTGACTAATGTAAGGCCTATTAATTTAAATGGTAACTTCTTGTGAATAACTTTCTTTGAAAAGAAACTATTGTTAATTAATAACAGTAATTTTGAAAATGGCGACAGAATTCCTGTGTCTGACTGTAGTTAATTTTCTGGCGTATTCTGACATAAAATGCATCTGACCTATAAAAGAGGAAACACAGCAGGAAAACAAGCCTGAAGGCAATCACAATTAATGATGGTCCCTAAAGAGTAATTACAACTCCCACAGGCAACATAGAAACTGATATTATCAAAGTGCAAAAGGTGGCGCAAAGAGCAGTAGAACTGCCCAGTTTTGTTCTCACTAATTCCAGCATCTCGTGGGATGTCAAAAAATGAACCAAAACAGCTTTAAAGGTCTGGATTCATGCAAACAGACAGAAACGCCCTTCTGCCTCTATTTGCGTGGAGAATGCTATGCCAGATGCAATAGTTTTGAAATAGATGCTAGTTATTAATGTATCTCAGAGCTGGTTCACACATCACATGATTTCAGGCACAGGTGAGACCACGGTAAGCTGATGGTTAGTTGGTATGCTTCACAAATGAAGACTCATTTTTCTGACATAGTACCTCCATTTGCAGGGCTATCCATAAGACCAAAGGATGAACAGAACACCCCCAAGGAAGGCTGCTGGGGTTGTACCACAAAACTAGCCCCTGGTGGAAAGAGCAGGTTAGGTATAGACAATAGCCCATGCTTCGAGCCTTAGTCCGTTATAATTCCCCAGCACAGTCATTTGGGCTTAGGATAGCCACTTGCATGCATAGATAGGAAGGAAGGAAGGAAGGAAGGAAGGAAGGAAGGAAGGAAGGAAGGAAGGAAGGAAGGAAGGAAGGAAGGAAGGAAGGAAGGAAGGAAGGAAGGAAGGAAGGATACTTGTGTATCTTTTCAGGAATGTTAGAAGGACAACTGAGGAAAGTAATTTGCTTAAAACCAAGTACACTAGGGTGTAAATACTTGTCATCTTGTAGACCAACATGAGCATTTATTGTGGGCCCCCAGGGGCTTCAGATCACAGTTTTACTGGTCAACACCACAAAGCAGAATACAGAATTGTAGTTTTTGATTAAGATTCGCCATCTGGCTCCCCTTTAGTACTCTCTAAATTAGTAATAGTTATGTGTTTTCAAATAGTTATGTGTTTGGAAACGGGGATGAGCACCGCCCCCTAGAGTCGAACATGACTGGGCAAAAATTGTCAAGGGGAACCTTTATCTTTACCTATATGTTTTCAAGTGAGCTCCAACTCATTGCAACCCTCATAGGGTTTTCTAAGTATATACAGAAGTAACATACTAGTCCCTTCCTCTGGTGTCACTCTGGGACTGTGCTGCTTGCCCAAGGCTGGTCAGGTGGCAAAGCATATAGGCACACAGAGTCATAGAATAATGAGATTAGAAGGGTCCTATAGAGCCATCAAGACCAATCCCTTGATCACAGCAAGAATCTAAATCAAAGTATATCTGATAGATGGTTGTCTAATTTTCTCTTGACTGCTTCCAGTATTGGAGTGGTTACCAATACCACCTCCTGAGTGTAAATTGTTCCATTGTCATACTGTGCTAACAGTTATAAAAAATTTTTTTCCTGATATTCAACCAAATGGGGAATCTTTCAACTTGAGCCCATTGTTGCAGGGTCTGCATTCTGGGTGATGGAGAAAATACAGTGCTCCTCCTCTGTATGATAGGCTTTTAAGTATTTGAACAGTGCTATCAGATCTCTCCTTGGTTTTCTTTTCTGAAGGCTAAACAGGCTCAGTTCTTTCAGTCTCTCCTCATAGGGATTGGCTTCCAGCCCCCTGATCATCCCTCGTTGCCCTTCTCTGAACTTCTTCCAGTTTGTCGGCCTCCTTCTTGAAGTACGGTGTCCAGAACTGGCCAAAATAATTCATTGGATTTGGAGACTTTACTTCTGTTAATCCAGTTTAAAAATAGTATTAGCTTTTTTTTTATTTTTGCAAGGCCACATAGCACTGTTAGCTCATATTTAGCTTGTAATCTACAACAATTCCTTCTCATTCATAGGATCCAAGTATCTTGTAACTGTGTGTTTGCCCCCCTCCAGATGTATAATTTTGCACTGTTCAATTTCATTCTGTTGTTTTCAGCCCAGTGCTTGAGCCTATCAGGACCGTTTGGAATTTTCTTTCTATTTTCCGTGGTTTTAGCTTTCCCACCCAATTTTGTGTCATCTGCAAATCTGAAGCATTCCCCGCACTCCCTCGCGTGTTGAGTTTTTGTGAGTTTGCACACAGCAGATTAAGTGTGAATATAAAACGCCACACAGGTGATGATTAATATTCTCCCTTGATATATGTGAGTGCGCCAACAGATAAAAGAATAATCATTCACTCATAGTAAACTTTAATAATGTTTACTTAAAATATGTTGAAGAATAAACTAACAGTAATTGAATATTTGACCAGGTATAGATTTAGTTTGTGTTTGACAGTTTCATAATCAACACTTATCAGTTTTCTAACATCTTCCTTACTGACATACTAACAGAAGATAGCTTAGTATGTTCATTCATATACACATGCTAGACTGCAAGTCATTAATTAAAAACGTTGAAGAGCACTGAGGCCCAGGACTCAGCCTTGTGGTACCTCACTTGTTACCTCCTCCCAGTTTGAGAAGGAGCCATTGATAAGTCAGTCACACGGGTGATCTGGCTTATCATTGTGGGTGATCTCAGACAGCACCTTGCTCATGGGTTTGAACTCTCAACTTCTGGTTCTGCCACCTGGTATTCCAACCCACTGAGCTATGCCATGTCTCTTATGCTATTCACATTCTTGAAATCTAAATCCAGAGATGATGAGCAAAGGAGATTTGTGATCATTTCAAACTCTTTGCAGATGTTTTGCTTGTGTGAAGAAACTGAGGCATGAGCAGAAAATGGGCCATGCCTTTGATCCCATCTTCATCTTGCACAGCACTCCAGGCTACTTCTCTGAGGCCTGTACACGGAGAAGGGTGTCCTGAAAAGCAGAAGCCTTTAGCCTCATGCAGATGTTCAAAACCAGGTAGAATACTCACCTATGGAAGGTAGCATTCTAGCCGTGCCCCCCATCCCCAATTTTTGGGGGGAGAAAATCAGGGTCCTAATATCAGTACTGTAGATAAATGGCGCTTTCTGCTTCAGTTGTGATGGTAAAAGCATTACTTGAATAAGGTTCCCCTGTGATAATTTGCAAGTCTTTACTAAGTTGGCCCAATGCAAAGCAAATATACGGACTCCTGCCTTGAAGAACAGCACAGAAGTGGGAATGTTGGCAAAGTGAAAAGCACAGCAGTCTTATCCTTTAATGCACCTGGTCCTCTCAACTCACAGCTTACAGCGCAATAACTATATTTTCTCCTTCTGATATTAGTGTAGTGACCTTTCACTGAGAGGGTTCAAGTAATAGTTGTGATTTGTTGCCAATTCCTCTGTTCCCTGAATATAATTTCTTTGCATGCTGTGGGGGAAAATATTGTAGCTCAGGGAAACACACGAATAAGATACCATCAAATCTTGTGGTCCACCCAATATATTGATCAGTCATACTTCTTTTTCTTATCCTATCTAAATGTGCTTGGACTCAAACAAATATGTATGTATGTATGTATGTATGTATGTATGTATGTATGTATGTATGTATGTATGTATGTATGTATGTATGTATGTATGTATGTATGTATGTATGTATGTATGTATGAATGAATGAATGAATGAATGAATGAATGAATGAATGACCCCAAATGGTGTGTGCGTGCGTGCGTGCGTGTGTGTGTGTGTGTGTGTGTGTGTGTGTGTATGTGCACGTGTTTATACATCTGGGCTCAAACAAATCTAGTTTCCTTAAATCTTTCAGTTTTTCTCCATAACAAGTCCTTTTCCTGTACTTGCAGACACTAATGAAAATTCTTGTATTCGTGCTTAATTGGAAAGCATTTATTTTCTTCCCCCCTCCACCCTTTCACATGGGGTATCTCACTGGATCCCGGAGTGACATCCAGGCAACAATGACAACCTATAAAATTCTCTAATAAGAACATTGTCCAAAAAAGAGGCGTGTGCATGAATCCAAACAGCTGAGCCAACAACAGCCTTCAAATGTGAGAAAGTGCAAGATAAAAGGAAAGAAACATTACAGCAGGAGTTGACAGCTTATGAAGCAAATTCTGCCTCAGTGGCTAATCCTCTCCACATGCTCTGCAGAATGAGGCATTATCTCAAACAGCCATGTGTGTCTCATTGATTCCAATTGGGCCTCCTTCCCTACCCTCCTACAACTGCTTTACACTTTGAGAAGAATTCTTCTTCTTCTTTTAATTCCACTAGAGAGTGTTTAGTGGTTTCTTGGTTGACTTTCAGTGTGTTAAGAATCTGTTGTTCCAATTTGTACTACACATCTGGAGCACTGTTCACCTGACAGCTGCAGAGCAGAGAGTTTGTCATTAAGCAGCCGCTTATACGCAAACACATTCACACACACCTGTGAGAGGCAAGAAAGAAAAATCACCAGGGCTAGGAGTAACTGGTGTCTTCGCCAAGTAATGCCCTCACAATATTGCAATAAATTTGTTATTTAACTTTATTTTATTACATTTGCTGCCCACTTGTCCCCATACCAGTGAGGTGACAAATGTCATTTGAGAGAGAGAGGGAGGTAGGTAGGGAGGGAGGGAGAGAGAGAGAGAGAGAGAGAGAGAGAGAGAGAGTTTGAAGAATGAGGACTGGTTGCAATTCTGGAAAAAGTGCATTCCACAAGCTCGAAGCTACAGAAGAAAACATCCTCTCGTGTGTCCTTATTGAACAGGTATCTCCAGATGATGGTACTCTTAAGAGGGCCTCTCCAGAAGATCCTAAAGAGCATGGGGAGCCCATCCACAATTTAGGTAACTCTACTTCAGGGTGTAATCTGGAGGAAGGGAACATGTATCTATCACAACCCGTGCGGAATGCAGCTTTAACTGTTAGACTATGATGTGGAACTGAAATAGCAGAAGATGGGATTCAGACAATTGCTGGATGACTCGCAACAAGTATTCCTGACAAAGAAAAAGGGCCAACAAGTGACTGGACTCCTAAGAGTGACAGAAACCACACGGCCCTCTTTGCTCCCTTTTCTCTCCCTACCAAGAGAAGGCACATGACTGCCTTTGTTGCCTTTTCTTTATAGTTCTTTGTGTAATACAAAAACCCAGCTCTCCCCTTACAGTGAGGAGAGGCTGAACTAAGTGCAAAGGCCCAGACAGTTGCTCACAGGACCCGTCACCTTCTCTGCCAAACTCTCCGTCAACTTTTTTTGCCAGGGAGTGCCGACACCTCTTCTTCTGCCCTCCAGCACAAAGTTCAGTATTGGTATTCATTCAGTTGTTCTTTAAAAATAAATAACCAGAAGGTTTTTGTTCATTTCATTTTGCTTCTTATAAAGCTCAGTGTTTTTCAGCTTTTGCTCTGTCACTTCCAGGTCAGCTTGCAGTTAACGCTAAATATGAGAAGATAGACAACATGAACCTTGAGTGTCCACAGTCTTCATACAAAAGTGTAACTATGGATTGACTAAGGGCTATTTGTTCATTTCCAGGGCAACCGTGGGTCAAAGCAAAGAGCCCAGAGGCACTCACGGGGTACAGCAGTGTTTGCAGGTTTAAAATGTTCACATTATAAAAAGGAGTGGAACAATTACAACCAGGGAAAGAGAAAAGAAGGAAGACACTGAGTTGGCACCAGTGGACAAGAAGGGTATGTACTTTGCACTTTACCTTAGAAATCCCCTTTCCCTTCCCCCCTGGAAAGGCCTTGATTAAGTAAAAGTTTGTGTTGTTTAGAGTCCTGTTTCTGCAGTCGTCCAACATTCTGTGCCCTAACAAACCCGGAACAGCAGCAAGAATGGGACTGCAGTGCCACTAAGTTTAGATCAAGGAAAGAGGAGGAAGGGGAAGGCGGCAATAGGGAACACGTGGAATATGTAGAGACGGAACTGGAAGGGTCTTTTTTTCCTCCTTCACTTTTCTTCTTAAAAAGAAATACTCTTTCTCCCCCCCCCTTGAATAAATCTGCTTGCTACGTCGATGGGCATCAGGAGAGAGGACTGAAAATGGGAGACGATGAGGTGAAACCATGGATGCCAGGCGGCATTAAATGCGGCAGAGTTCAAACACAGCAGCACTGGGGCAATGTTAGGTTGTCGATTCAGCCCTCTGAGACTTGGAAGGATTACTTAAGCACACTTCTCCCTTCATAAAGGAATAATGTCCACAGTTTTTTCCCTAAGAAAATAAGAAAGCTTGTGTTTACTAGAGAAATGCACTCGGCATAGGAAAGGTAATGCAAGGACTCGATTTAGCCAACTGAGTTGGAGATGCCAGGAGCTATGGCTTCCCCTTTCCTCTCTAGAGAACAAAGGCAAGAAGTCTATGTCTCCTCCTTGGAAGGACAAGAGAGAGGTGTGAGAAGGAGGTGATATCCACCACCCCTAAGAACAGAATCTAAGGCAAAAAGGTCAGCACAGTTCAGAGCAAAAGACAGTCTAGGAAACCTGAGACGGTCCTCTGGCTTTCTCTTCTCCAGGCAGAGACATGTGTCTTCTCTAGTGTAAGCTAAGTTGCACCCAGTCACTTCCAATATGAAGGAAGAGTAGGCTTCCTGCAGTGCTCTTTTAAAAAGGAATGAACTAGAACTCTGTCTATTGCCCTTTTAAGGTCCTTCCCTCACTCCCTTCCCTGTGACTGCCTAAGGAAATTGTTCCCTTCTCTGGCAAGATCAGAGTTTTCTCTTGGCAGCAGGAAAAGGAAGGGAGAAAACAAACAAACAAACAAACAAAAAACACAGCACCCAGCTCTGCAGACTCCTGCTGCTTTGGCCAGAAACACTTCTGTCCTGCCTGTACCTCAAGCAGTGCCAAAACTCTGGTGCCTGGTGCCATTGCACTAACTAACCTGGCCTTAACATGTGCATTTCTTGCATTTTCCCCTTTGCAGAAATGTAGTGTTCTCCAAAGAGTTAGAAGCACACAGACAACAATTGGGTCAGGCCGTCACCAAAAGAACACATGGCAGGTCAGGCACCAATCTGGGTGCCCTTATTTTTGGAAAAGCAAAAAGAAGTGGATGTTTACATTTTCCTATTGGTGATGGGAAATCTGAAAAATACACAGACCTGGAAAACTAACTTTTGGGACCACAGTTCCCTAGAGCTGTTGGCCGGGGAGTTCTGGCCACTGCAGTCCAAAAAGGCAACTTTTCCAAGCCTTGTGAAACCACGTGATTTCATTGAATATGTAAACTGTCCTCCAGAGTTCCAGCCAAAGGGGACCTGAAAGTCCAGTGCGCTGGGTCCAGGCCCCGGATCCCTCCATTTCCCCGGGGTCAGCTTGTTTTCAGCAGAGCCAACCGCAGAGACAGCAGGAAGCAGCCTTTATTTTGTCTGTGTTTACATGTCAGGAGGTTCAGGAACGTTTTTACGGCCCAAACTTTGAGATGCTCACTCAGAGTTCGGGAACCTCTGGCATAGATAATGCATACTTCTGTGTATTTCACAAAGGGGCAAATATGTACTAAGCAAATGAAAAACAGCTGCAGCCGCGAGTGGGAGAATATCGGCACTCTGTGAGGGAAGGTCCTCTGTCTGGGCTTTCTGCTGATTTTGATCCATTGTGACCATCCTGCTGCCATTTGTGACCTTGCTCTTTTTTGTCACCAGGGCGCATGGATCTGCACATCCTGCACATCATTCAGAAATCCATTTCATCAAGTAGGACTCTCACAATCAATGAAAAGGCTTTGTCACACCGCCAGGATAGGAAAAACTGCAGATAGCTTTGTTCTTAAACTTTCCTGAATTTCACTTACGATATTATGGATATTATAGCTTTCGGAAATTAAATTACTTTCTGAATTTCCCCGTCAGTTGACATTTCTACTTACCATAAATGTCATTATGACAGTTACTCTGACAATTTTTAGACTCTCATGATCATCCGTCTGCAGCCAAGAAGCTGAACTGGATTTAAAGGGAGCTGAAAGCTGTCATTCTCAAGAAATTCGTTGACATATTCCATCTGTACTTGGGGTTTCTCAGTGAATGGACCTGTGATAAAAGTCTAGTCGTCCAGTGCAGAGTAAACACATAAGGGCATGGAATGAACTTCACACTTTATTTCTTACTTCCTCACTGAGTTTGTCCAGAAATTTCATTTTGTTCTTTTATAACAAACTTCCCTTCCTAAATATTATAAGCATTTATCAGCAAGACACACCCACACACCAAAAACAATAGCAAAAGAAGTTAACATTTTTTTAAACTAATTCACTAGAGCAGTTAGTTATCTGTTCCTGGTAGACATGCAAAACAACTCCCTATATTTTTGAACAAAATTTCCCATTGAAAAGTCATTTTTGACAGTGAACAAAATTTCCGATTGAAAAGTCACTTTTGACAGTGATTACCTGATTAGGCATCCTTCAGTCTTGAGACACTATGGTAACGTGCTCTGTATGGAGGACTTGGAACAGTGTCTAGTGTGACTGAGAAGGCCAATTCGAGAGTGACAATCCCTTCCACACTGAAGACAAATACAATCTGTCCCCTGTCCAGCTCCCTGATTTTGATGCTTTTGGGACTGCCTATTTGCCTCAGCCTGGTGGACAAGGGTCTCTTCAAATTGGGAGAGGCCGTGATGCAATGCCTGCCTCCAGGCTGAACGATCATTCAGCCTGGAGGCAGGCAGTGATCAAGGTTTCCCATCTGTCAAGGTCCATTCCTAAGGCCTTCAGATCCCACTTGCAGATGTATCCCAGCTGTGGTCTCCCTCTGGAGCGCTTTCCCTGTCCTAATTCTCCATACAAGAGATCCTTTGGAATCTGACCATCAGCCATTCTCATGACATGCCCGAGCCAACATAGCTGTAGGTTGCTGTTTCAGTAACGTATACATGCTAAAAACTCCAGCTCGATCTAGGACTACTCTATTTGGAACTTTGTCTTGCCAGGTGATACCAAAAATGCGTTGGAGACAGCGCAAATGGAACATGTTCAACTTCCTCTCCTGCTGTGCACAAAGAGTCCAGGACTCACTGCAGTGTAGGAGTGTGCTCAGGACACAGGCTCTATAGACCTGGATCTTGGTATATGCCGTCAACTTCTTATTCAGCCATATTCTCTTTGTGAGTCTTGAGAACATGGTAGCTGCTTTCCCAATGCGTTTTTCCAGCTTGACATCTAGGGAGAGAGTGTCAGAGATTGTTGAGCCAAGGTACACAAAGTCATAATTTTTGTGTGGAGATGGTAATAGAGGGAGGTGAGTCCACGCCCTGGCCCATGACTTGTGTTTTCTTCAGGCTGATTGTTAGTCCAAAGTCTTGGCAGGCCTTGCTGAAACGATTCATGAGTTGTTGGAGGTCTTCAGCAGAGTGGGCAACAATGGCTGCATCATCTGCAAAGAGGAAGTCCCGCATGCATTTCAGTTGGACTTTGGTCTTCGCTCTCAATCTGTAGAGATTAAAGAGCTTTCCATCTGATCTAGTCCAGAGATAGACACCTTCTGCTGCAGTTCCAAAAGTGTGCTTCAGCATGACAGCAAGAAAGATCCCAAACAGGGTTGGCATGAGACACAGCCCTGTTTCACTCTGCTTAAAGGGATCTGATGTTGAGCCATCAAAAACTACAGTGCCCTTCATTTCCTCATGAAAGGACCTGATGATGTTAAGGAGTCGAGGTGGACATCCAATCTTGGGAAGTATTTTAAAAAGGCCCTCCCTGCTAACCAATTCAAAGGCCTTGGTGAGATCTATGAAGGCCACAAAGAGTGGCTGTTGTTGTTCCCTGCATTTCTCCTGCAACTGTCTGAGGGAGAATACCATGTCAGTGGTGGATCTATTAGCTCGAAATCCACACTGTGATTCTGGGTAGACTCTACCTGCAAGCACCTGGAGTCTCTTCAGCACAACAGGGGCAAGCAGCTTCCCTATAACGCTGAGAAGAGAGATGCCACAGTAGTTATTGCAGTTGCCCCTGTCACCTTTGTTGTTATACAATGTCACAATGTTTGCATCCTTCATGTCCTTCTCATGTACCTTGACAGTACAACTCATAGAGTTTGATCGACAAAATTGGCAAAGAAAACAAACATTTACAGGCAGTTTGGGGATGTCTATAATGTGGGGAACAGTTTCTAGGTCCTGTCTGAAATCTTGGAGGTTGTTCTTACTTCCCCAGTCTCTGGATGGGGAGACAATCTCAAGACAAGTTTGATTTTATTGTGAATGGTGGGTTGAATGCCCAGGTGTCTCTCCCACAGGCTTGCCCAACCTGTTCCAGGACTCGCAGGCTTCACATACATGTATGTACGTTGCAGATACCTGTTTTATTCTCTCTCTCTCTCTGGTCTCAGGTCTTTATACTTGAAATGTCAGCAAAGGGGAATCGCTGCCTGGCACCTTATAGGCAAAACCCGCCAAATGTTCTTAGACTGCACTTCCCATCAGACTTGGCCAGCAGAGGCAATAGTTTGGGATGAGAAGGATTCCAGGCCAGCAGCATCTTGAGGGCCACAAGGGGCCCAGCCCTCATCTAGAGCATGTCTCACTTGTATTGAGGTACAATGCAAAAAAGGTATGCACAGATTGTCCATTCCCCCTATAGCCATATGTATGACCAAGTCTTGTTTTTTGTTTTGTTTTTAAACACAAAGTAGCATGGGGCAGGCTGTGTTTGAGGAGAAGAGTAAGGAAAAGGTTGCTTAATGCTTTCCCCTCTGGTTCATCTTCCAGCTCATATTAACCCTCCCAAACAGCTCCCTCCCTCCCTCCCTCCCTCCTTCCTTCCTTCCTTCCTTCCTTCCTTTTCATTTGTATACAATGGTGCCTCGCTAGACAGATACCCCGCATGACAGTTTTTTCGCTAGACATTGACTTTTTGCGATCGCTATAGTGATTCCTATGGGGGAATTTCGCTGGACAGTGTTTGGTCTCTGCTTCGCAAACCGATTTTCACTAGACAATGATTTTGACAGCTCCCTCCGGGCTCGCAAAATGGGTGTTTTCGGGATCTAAGCTTCGCAAGACAGCTATTTAAACAGCTCGTCGGCAGTTCACAAAGCGGCTTTCCTATGGCCGATCTTCGCTAGACAACGACGATTCTTCCCCATTAGAACGCATTAAACAGGTTTCAATGCATTCCAATAGGGAAATACTTTTCACTAGACAATGATTTCGCTAAACAGTGATTTCAGTGGAATGGATTATCATCGCCTAGCGAGGCACCACTGTATTGCCTTTCACCCAATTAAGGGACCCAAGGTGGTTCACAAGTTGTTAAAAACAAACTAATTAAAACCTCCATAAATTATATCACTAAAAGACAATTAAACATGTGACATTAATAAAATTATTTGCTAAAACTATTAAAAACCTATTTAAACACATTAAACACACACATAGAACATCCAGTACCCAAGGTCAAAAATTGTCCTATTCCTTAAAAGTGTGTCTAAACAAGATCACCTTCACCTGCCACTTGAAGGACAAGAGAAAGGATGCAAACCATAGGAGGGCATTCCACAACCTGGGAGTAGCCACAATGAGGGCCATCTCTTGTGTTCCCACTGGACATGCCCGTGAAGGTGCTGGAACTGAGAAAAGGGTCTCCTCTTGAGATTTGGAGAGCTGAGAGATACAGTCCTTCAAATAATCTGGACTCAAACCATATAGGGCTTCATAGATAATGAATAAGGCCTGGAAACAGATTGGCAGCCAGTGAGGCTGTTGTAACAAGGGAATAACATGTTCCCAGTAACTATCCACAGTCAGAGTTGGAGTTTTCACAACCTCGCATGCTGCCTGTAGTAGGTATGACTGGCAGCGACCTTTTTGGGCTGGAGTGACTGTTAATCACTAACAGTACTAACCAATAGTTCAAAGAGAGCCCCTCCTCTCTGCAGAGTGCTCTTTCCCTCTCTAAAGTCTGTTGAGTCTGTTGTTGAAGGTAGTCATGTTTGTCAGTTTGCTGTTTGATCTGTTCAGAACTGTAAGTAAAGAAAATGATTTATATTCTTTCTATTACTTTGTTTTTTGTTTTCTTTTTTTTTTGGTCTAAGAACACACTACAGTACTCAGAAAGGGTACACTTTGCATTCACTGCACGATCAATGTCATTTGATATCTCTGCAATAAGTTTTATGTAGAAATATTGTGCAAAGCCCCTTGAGTGTTTATTGGTGGGCCTTTTGGTGATGTCAGGAATAAGATTAGACACCCCTCTTGTTAATCACTTTATGGCTGACCACCACTCATTGATAGATATATGCTTCAGGACAATAAACGCAATCTGCACAGATAATAACAAGGTTTTGCCGAACACAGAGGCGAACTGGTTACTGAGATTAGAAACCTTGGCTCCTCAAGGCCTCAGTATGCTGCTTTAGAGCTTTTACAATTTGCCGATACTCCCTAGATCTTTCAAGTTATTTTATCTTGGAATGAGATATTATCAGCTTAAAAACTCATATTTCAAGGAGGAAACGCCATTGTTGCAGCAAAACTGGTGGTCTTTAAGATTAATGTATTTTATTTAGAGTAAGTTTTTGTCCACATTGTTTTAAAAAAATGGCTTCTGCTCTCAACGAAAAGGGGGGAGGACCAACCCATAAGAACAGAATAATCCATAAATATTGAACCCTCCTCTCTATATAACAAGAGTTGTCATTTAGTGATATTTGTAAACAAATTGCAGGAGATCTCTATATACTTTATAAACTAAAGTCATTACAAAGCAATTACATATCTATATGTGACCTGAAAGTTTTTAGCACATTACCTTAGGAATGCAAAGCTACAAAATAATTTGGCAGAAATGTTTTGTGTGTGTGTTTTTTTTTAAATATGAATAAAATCTATTTGTTGAGATTTAAATACTTTGTCTCTCATTCTGATTGGGGTTTACTCTTCTTGTTGGATACCATGGTCCTCCATTTTCCTGAGAATCAATAAAACTGCTCACAAACGCAGTGGTAAGTTGAGTTTACAGAAAGGTTTTCAGAAGTGACACTCAGTCCTCACCCCCCTCAATTTTCTGAAACATGGAAGAGTGGCCGCCGTTAATCTTCTTGCAAAACTGTAACCCACAGTGTACTTCTTCAATACGTAGGTAGTATTATTTCATTTCACGATCATTATCTCACAGGGGTTTCAAAGAGTCTAAACCTGTGAATGTAACACATTTCATCAAGCTAAGTGAAACTGATTCCATCCTCTCAAAGAAAGGGGACAAATAGGATCAATCGTCATGGTACCTGCACAGCCCAATAATTTCAGATGCCTTATATATCGAAACATACCTAGAAATACCGTCTTCGCTTTAAGTCTTAAGCCTATCAATTTCACTGTTCAGTGCCTAGAATTAACCTGAAACAGTGTTATATTTTTTATCACTTGAAAAGGCTTTATTTTTCAGAAGCTTGTTAATAAGATGTGGAGGAAAAGACCAGGTTACTGGGATTCTACTATATTTTAAATTGTTGCATCAAGATATCATGGAACAAACAGAATCAACTTTTGTTTGTTCTTTAAAGATTTTTTTGTTCTTTTAAAAAAGAAATCATGCAATTAAGGAGGACACCAGGTAATTAATATAGAACAGTTGTGAAGTGTTATTATTTTTTGTGTTGACTGTTCCCACCACAACAAAGAGCTTTGTGGCACTTTAACACAACAGTTCAACTTTTATGGCACTATAGGACTATTATTTTCTGCTGTGTAGCCGTGTTTCTTGAACTGTTACAGTTAGAGACGAGGACTGGAGGAGAATTTTGTTCAGTGCACATTTCAGTTATGAATGTAACAAGCCTGCAGTTCTTAAAAAAAGTTGTGAACTGAAACACAATTTCACTTCATTGTTGGCAGTCCACAGAAATTTGTGACATGGTTCTACACCAAACCAAACAAAACTGAACCAAACCAACAAAAAGATAACACACAGAAAAATGTGTGTGTTAGTGAAGAAAATTTATAAAGAACAATTACCATATGTTAAGAAAAACTGATTTTTTAAAAAAATGCATGCATCCAGGAAAATATGCAAACTAGTCTAGAAGCCAGAGCTGCATGCTGTTTAGAGAGAGAAAGTAGAACCAAGGAAACACAAGTTTAAATCCCTCTCAGCTATGAAGCTGTGTGACTTTGGACCGGACATCTTCTATTGCCTTAATCTACACTGGAGTATTAAGAATATGTGGAGGAGACCATAGTATAGTGTTGTGGTCTATGTATATTAAACAACACCAAACTTGTGCATTAATTGAGAGGATGAGAATCTGAGTGGCTCTTGCAGGAGTGGGTGTTGCTTGCTTACATTACACAGCTTCAGCAGTATGTGGACCCAGAACTCCCAGATGAACAAGCTGGATTTTGAAAGGGCAGAGGAACTAGAGACCAAATTGCTAACATGTGCTGGATTATGGAGAAAGCCAGAGAGGTCCAGAAAAACATATACTTCTGCTTCATTGACTACGCAAAAGCCTTTGACTGTGTGGACCACAGCAAACTATGGCAAGTTCTTAAAGAAATGAGAGTGCCTGACCACCTTATCTATCTCCTGAGAAACCTATATGTGGGACAGGAAGCAACAGTTAGAACTGGATATGGAACAACTGATTGGTTCAAAATTGGGAAAGGAGTATTTAACTTATATGCAGAATATATCATGAGAAAGGCAGGACTGGATGAGTCCCAAGCCAGAATCAAGATTGCCGGAAGAAATATCAACAACCTCCGATATACAGATGATACCACTCTGATGGCAGAAAGTGAGGAGGAATTAAGGAACCTTGTAATGAGGGTGAAATAGGAGAGTGCCAAAAATGGTCTGAAGCTCAACATCAAAAAAACTAATATCATGGCCACTGGCCCCATCACCTCCTGGCAAATAGAAGGGGAAGAGATGGAGACAGTGACAGATTTTACTTTCTTGGGCTCCATGTTCACTGCAGATGGAGACAGCAGCCATGAAATTTAAAGACACCTGCTTCTTGGGAGGAAAGGTATGACAAACCTAGACAGCATCTTAAAAAGCAGAGACATCATCTTGCCGACAAAGATCCGCCTAGTCAAAGCTCTGGTTTTTCCATTAGCAATGTACGGAAGTGAGAGTTGGACCATAAAGAAAACTGACCGCCGAAGAATTGATGCTTTTGAATTGTGGTGCTGGAGGATACTCTTGAGAGTCCCTTGGACTGCAAGGAGAACATGCCTATCCGTTCTGACGGAAATCAACCCTAGGTGCTCACTGGAAGGACAGATCTTGAAGCTGGGGCTCCAATACTTTGGCCATCTCATGAGAAGAGAAGACTCCCTGGAAAAGACCTTAATGTTGGGAAAGTGTGAGGGCAAGAGGAGAAGGGGACAACAGAGGACGAGATGGATGGACAGTGTCATCAAAGCTACCAACATGAATTTGACCAACCTTCGGGAGGCAGTGGAAGACAGGAGGGCCTGGCATGCTCTGGTCCATGGGGTCATGAAGAGTCGGACATGACTTAATGACTAAACAACAACAACTTGTATAAAGGAGGCCTTGGGAAAATGTAAGCTAGCAACACCCACTCCTGCAAGAACCACTCAGTTTCTCCTCCTCTCTTATTAATCCCCAGTGAATATTCATGAGATCGAATTTTCCATGTGTGAAGATGTACACCTGGAGAAGCCTGATAGAGAAGGAGACATCTTATTGAGAAGGATGCTGGTGGAGGAATGAGATGGTTCCTCATGATTCCTTAGGTGAGTGTGGCTATCCTATGTGGCACCACAGCCACCTATTCGGCCATGCCATACTACAGACTCATCTCCCTGGTACTTAGGCTCTTACCGAGTTCTCTCCAATAGGTGAAAAATGCACTGACTTGCTTTTTCCATTTTGTTCTTGCTTTTTCCACCTGGGCACCACATGCATCTCCTGTCTTCACACGGGGAAAGTTGTTAACAGTCCATTTCACATACAGTACTTCTTTTCCCTCCACAAACATGTGGGGAATTCACTAATCCCTTGCAAAAACAGAAATCTCTGTGGTTTTTAACAACATCGTCTCGGTTGCTTCCCTGGCTTGCATAATGGCAAGCTGGAGATCATCACCAGACCACAGAGTCCTTATGTTCTGCATCTATCAAAAGGAATGCAAAAGTAAGGAACTTTTGTCCAATCACAGAAGCTGGAAAGAAATATAGGGACATTCTTTCTTAAAATAGGACAGGCACTGTATGCGTTTATCAAAAAGTGAATATTTTCAAGTAGCAGAAGACTGAAGTCCTATATTTGATACAGAAGAAGCAACTCAAACTGAATATGCGATGTGTGACATTGACCTAAATATTAATATTCAAATGATCTGCCCTTCCACTGCTTCTCTTAACCAGAAGCAGATTTCGGGGAACCAATTTTACGATTTCATGTTGTAAACAGACTTACCAATCGCTCTTCTCTGCTTCAGAAATCTGGCCGTCTTTTATGAGTGCAGAATTTCCAAAACCAGTGTTCTGAATTTTAGGCAGTTGAACACACAACTGTTTTGTAATTGTGGACTGCATAATTAGCCTGCCCTCTCCTGTTTTCTGAGAAATGAATAACCATGATGTATGTGTGGGTGTGGGTAGGTGACGGTATATTTAAAACCTGGACTGTTAAAACTAGTGGACCAGCTGCACCCGTTCATGGAAAGATCTGATCTGGCCACACTGACACACGACTTAGTCACATCCTGGCTGGAATACTGTAATGCAGTCTATATAAGGCTGCCTCTGAAAACGTCAGTGGGTCCAAAATGCAGCAGCCAGGTTGCTAAGTGGGGCTCAATACAGGAATCACACTGCCCTCCTGTACAGCTGCTCCGCTGGCTGCTGATTTGTTTTGGGCAGAATTCAAAGTGATGGTTCTAACCTATAAAGCCCTATACTGTAAACGGTTTGGGCCCAAGTTGTCTCAGGGACCCCCTCTCTCTTTATGAGCTTGCTGACGAGTTAAGATGACCCGGAGAGACCTTTCTCTCAGTCCCACCACCCTCACAATAAAGCGCCATTAATAGCGCTAATAAAGCAAGATCATTCCCTTGGTGAGGCCAATTCCAGTTAGCAGTTGAGTCCTGTTCAAACATTTAGGGCACAGACTGTGCTGCATGGGCAGACCCCACAATCCTGTGCACACTAGCTCCATCGTCTTCATGCCCATCTATCATGGGCTGATGCAGAGCCTCAAAAGGAGGTGCTAAGTGCTTTCTGCTTAAAATCTCTCTTTGATCTTCTGTGCTCAGTCTTCCAAAGATCAAATATAGGAGTGGAGCAAGTATAAGGCAGTGCATGAATGGTTGTTTGGGAGATGGCCATAGGTCTGGCAGAACCTACACCAGAGCTAGAGAACGTGTGGCTTCCCAGACATTGTTAGACTCCAGTTCCCATCTATTCCAGCTAATGTCAGGGGAGGATGGGAAGTAGAAATTCATAAGCATCTGGAAGGCCTCCATTTCTCTACCCTCATGCCCTACATGGTCTGTGCCTTCATATGTTCATCTGAAAAAGCAGGCAGAGGATATATGATTGTCACATTCCCGACTGTCCCTTGATTGTGTCACCAAACACAGGGCACAAGCTACGTGTCTTTCAGCTGACACCATTTGATTACAACAGCATTATTCACTATCAGTAATAATATTAATTAATAATTAATACTATTAATTAATAATTAATAATATAGGTCCAGGCCATGTGTCATTTTAAAAAGAACCAAACAGAAGTTGTTTATTGTTACGGGTGATGGTATGTACGATCAATGTTGATAACAGAACGTCCTGCTTCATCCAACTCTCTCTGTAGCCCAAACTCCCAGTTCCAAAACCTCCCTTCTCAACTCCAATTCTCCCAATCTAAACTCCTCCTCCTCCTGCAGAGAATCTTATATCTCGTGACTCCGCCTCTCCAGCACGCTCATTGGTCCATGCAGATAGCATATGAATATTCATGACCTGGGCAGATGCCACAATGATGAAGTGGACAAAGCTCAAGTTTAAAAATATAAAAGTTAGTCTTCAAGATGCCACCACATCTTTGCCCTTCCCCCCTCCTTTTTGTTCCTATTTTGCTTTTTCCTATAATACTTGCACAGACTACCATGGCTACATCTTCTAGAACAGGTAGAGGGTGACAACAAGCCTGCACTGAATCCCTTGTCTGTCTGTTTATTCAGTATAAATACTTGAGATCTCACCTTTGTGCCAGAACTGAGACCCAAGATAGCTGCTACTGTATAGAACTGTAAGGCTAGATTAAAATGCTTGGAGAAACTGTAATTCAGTATTTTGAAATGATACTGCCTTGCCATTTCCCCCTTTCTCACTTTTTCCACTGTTATACTGAGGAAGAGTGACAGACCCTTCCTAAGAGGAAACCTGAAAACCCGAAAGCTAAACTTATACAAAAACTGGCTAATTAAACATGAAGGCAAATGGTATCAGTAAATTTTAGCGGCTAGAATTCTGCCAGTGTTCCTGCAACTTGCTCTGGCTACTTGCAGCTAATTGACAACATGCCAGGGCTTCTCTCAGTCACATGATTGATCATGCACCCGATTGTGCCCCTGAGATGCATTCCAATACCTCGTCAAATGCCTGCAATTGGCCATAGCAAGCCAGTTGTGCCCCTGAGATGCATCCACACATGAGTATCAATAGAATTTGGGCCAGTGCTTTTAACCGATGAACCATGGTTAAAAGAGTGAAAATATATTACTGAAATTATTAACTAGCTGCTAAATTCACTCACTCTCCTATTAACCTAATTATTCAAATATATAACACTCAGCCCCAAGATATAATTCAAATCATTATGTATATTGTTTGAATAACAAAATTGGTATTGAACCAACTGCATAAATACTGGCAGAATAGGAATGATCCCTGTTTAATCATTACTCTAAATCATCTTTGTTTTTCATTGCTAGTATAATAACACCAATAAGACTATTGGATAAAATTAAAACACATACAACACCTTCTAGATATGTGAAGGAAGAGGAGAAGGAGGTTAATTTCATTTTTGGAATTTCATTTTTGGTTTGAAGCTATTGACTTAGAAACAAAAAGAACTGGACAAGCAAATATGAGCTTGCCTCACACAGACGTTGCCCATAACAGAAGCAGTCCAGGTGATGTGTCCTTGGAATTCATTGGACTGGATCCAAAACGTGCTTCTCGTAAAGAGAAAGGTGGCTCCCATTTGTAGAATACTTCCATCTGTTGGCACATCAAGTGAGAATCCCTTTTCTCCTTGCGGCATCACCACAAAATCTGTCCTGAACAATTTGGGGATTCTTGCAAGCCATGCAGGGGGGAAATATTGGAAAAGGTGGGGAGGTGAGGTGAAGGAAATGGAGGGGAAAACTGACAAACAAGGTCCTCCCCTTCTTCCACCAACACAAGTGCTGACAGCAGAGATGTTACAGCAAGAGATGTTACAATTGATGGAAGAACATTCTATGGCAAAGAACCAATTATATTTTTGGAACTCCGGCCAGATATGGACAGAGCTCAGTGGGTTGGAGCGACTAGGTGCTGGGCTGGGGCCAGGGGTTTAAATCCCTGCTATGCTTCCTGGGCAAGCGTGATCACCCAAAGCATGTGTGGTTGATAGATCAGCATGCCTTGCCCCTTGTGCAGCCCTGAGCCAATGGCACAGTCCCAGATTAACACCCGAGCAGGGGAGTGGTAAACCACTCCGGAGTACTTGGAAAACCCCTGGAGCATTGCCATCAGTCACAAACAACTTGAAAGCATCTAATTAAGGAACTAACTCCAGCAAGGCTACTCCCTGGTATCTTTGTGGAGCAGGTGGAAGAGTCACGCCTCAGCACACTCGACAGGGGAAACACAGCCAAGTGCAGGTTTTATACAGAGTAACAGCTCCGCCGTTCACCAAAGCCAAAATTCTACTTTGTTAGAGCAAAGATTGACATACAAAGTAGGACCCGTGTCTACAAAATTAGGAAAATGTACAGCAGGGAAATGGGTTTTGGACATAGAAGATGGAAGCGTAGGTTCCCTAAATGTGCTGGAATGTATTTCCCAATCCAGTAAAGACAGTCTGCAACAGAGGCAGGTTTTGTGCACATGTCTAGATGTGGAGGAGAGATGGGCACTTTGTATTCATATTAGAAATGAAGTGTGGCACCACAGGTGCTGCTGATTTCTGTCCTGCATGCCCAGAACCAGTCTGTCCACATACTGGGCTCCACGCGACGCAGGGGTTGACCTTCAGAACTGGCACACCAATCCAAGAAGGAGCCTGAATGACCCTACTCTGCCTCCCCACACAGCCGACCACTCATTGGCTGAGTGAGGAGACTCCATGACATAGTGGTCAGCTGCTTGGGGAAACAATGAAGGCTGGCCAGTCTCCTTCCTGGATTGGGATGCTGACTCTAAAGGTGAACCCCTGCACTGTGCAGAGTCCGGTAAGTGTGGCAACTAGTTCTAGGCATGCAGGATGGGAATCTGCCCCACCTGCAGTGCCAAGCTTTGTTTCTTATACAATTACAAAGCACCTGTCTGCATGCAAGTTTATCTTTTTGTATAGATTTGCTTTCTTGTGGCTGGGCCCAGCTCCTCCTTTTCCCAACTCTTTATAAAGATGGATTTACTTGATCAAAACTCTCCATTCTGTCCCAAACAGACAACTGATATAATCACCTGGGACAGCACAACAGAGAGGAATGACTCTAGATTTCCATTCCCATCTCCCTCTTGAGATCAAGATATTCTGGAGAACAGAATATTCTGGGATTGTGCACACTAGATCCACCCCTAGCTCTCCATAAGATCTGAACCCTACATCTTCATTCCTCAACATGCTTTCTGTGTATAGCTATAAGATCTGAATGAAGGTTGCACCTACATTCAAGTGCACAAAAAGAGAATGGCCCAGTAATGGGATAAGAAAGTGTTCCCCAATGCCTTCATCCACATTTTGTTGAACACGAGTAGGACCTCTGTTCAAATCTCCTTGTGAGCGAGGTCAGGAAGAGCAGGAAGATTTTGATGGAGAGTTTCTATATACCAAAGCCACTTACCTCCCTACCCTTGAGTCCTTGCCATCTGTATCATGGATTAGCCTAAGGGATAGAAGTAGGTGAGACAAAGATCTCTTCTTCTTTTAATCAGACATCAATAATGGAAGCCAAGTCAGCCCCCTCATCCAAAATAATACTAATACTAATAATACTAATACTGATGCTGCTGCTGCTGCTGTTACTCATCATCATCATCATCATCATCATCATCATCATCATCATCATCATCATCATCATCATCATCATCATCATCATCATCATCATCCTGCAAACTGATGATTTTCCTGCAACTGACCTGGTATTCAAAAAGACCATGTTTTGGATAGAAGGTCTACCATCATTGTCACCATGGCTTCTTTGGTTTATAGTCTGAAAGGAGGGAAGAAGAGCCAACAGCCTCCCCTCCATTCTGTGTAAAGGCTGGATTGGGGTCTCCCACCATATTGATTACTCAAGTAATGGCTCTTGCACTCCTCTCACATTTCCATTCCCTCAGATGCATCTTTGTTTCTCACTAGAGCTGTGCTGATGTTAGTAATTTCTCCCCCCACCTGTTTGAACAAGGAGTCTGTCTGGCCCTCATCCTCACGTCCCACCAAAGAGCTGCCCCCGCTTGTGACAACCTTGACCCCTCAGCAGCTCAGCTGACATCTCCTGTGCCAGAAGCTGAAGCAGTTCCAGAGAGGCAAAAGATGTTGTTTGCTGGCTGTTGAACGGTTGGCTTACAGCACACGGGTCTTGATTGTGTAATAAGATGGAGGTTCCACAGGTAGGAGTTCTCCAGGGAAAGAGCAGACAGCAGATGGTAGACAACTCATACACTTGCCCTCCTGGGAGAGATGGCAGCTCATCTAATGCAACACACATTCTGGAGAATTTGGCTGTGGCCTTGGGTTGCTCATCCTCTCTAAAAAATAAACTTATTTCCAAGATATTATTTGAGATGCTGCATACATTCTCTGTTCGTGTACTTGAGAGCAAACCCCAGGCCATAACTGCAAGTTCAGAAAACCCGATTGACACATGAGATCAAAAATGATGCCAATGCACACTTTTTACAACTGCACTAGGACTTCTGTCACTGACCAAGCCAGTGCTGCTACGATTCCCAACTACTGACAGCACTGGGATCAAAGCAACAGACTCCAGTGCTGTCAATATTGATGGAAAGCTTTCCAGCACTGGCTGTCTGGCTGGCAGGCAGGCAGCTACTTCATGTCTTGTTAGTGTAAGGAATCTCATTAAAACAGAACATGTGATGGTCCAGAAATCACCAGGAGGGCCACATTTTATCAATCGTGTTGGCTTGTGGGGGGCAGATAGTGTAGTATCTGCTATCTTGGCAATGCATCTTCCTCCCAGGGCTGTCCACACTGCAGATCTGCCCCCCCCCCACCGCACTTGATTTTAACAGGGTGGAAACATTTTTCTTGGTGGACAGACATCTCGGCATGACATGTCTGTCCAAAGTGAGGAATCTACTTGTCAAGAATAAGTCCTGCCAGACTAATCTGATCTTAATAATTTTTTTGATTGGGTGGCCTCCCTGGTAGATAGAGGGAAGGCTCTAGACACAATATATCGTGACTTCAGCAAAGCTTTTGACAAAGTGCCCCCATGATATTCCAATTAGCAAGCTAACTAGATATGGGCTGGACAGAACAACTGTCAGGTGGATACACAGTTGGCTACAGAACCACACTCCGAGGGTAATGATTAATGGCTCCTTCTCAAACTGAGAGAAGGTAACAGGTACCCCAGGGCTCAGTCCTGGGCCCGGTGCTCTTCAACATTTTTCTTCATGAGCTGGATCAGGGGATGCAGGTAATGCTAATCAGAATAGATACAGAATTACTGTAGATGGAATCACTAAGAGAGAAACAAAATTCAAAATGATCTAGGTAGACTTGAGCACTGGGCCCAAAACAACAGAATGAAATTTAACAGGGATAAATGCAAAATACTCCACGTAGGAAAAAGAAACCAAACACACAGTTACTAGATGGGAGATACCTGGCTTAGCAATACTACAAGCAAGAAGGATCTTGGAATCATCATAGATCACAAGCTGAATATGAGCAAACAGTGTGATGTGGCTACAAAAGAGGCAAATACTATTTTAGGCTGCATTAATAGAACTATAATCTCCAAATCTCATGAGGTACTAGTTCCCCTCTATTTGACACTGGTCAGGCCTCATCTTGAGTACTGTGTCCAGTTCTGGACACAGCACTTCAAGAAGGATGCTGACAAAATGAAAGAAATTCAGAGGAGGGCAACAAACATGATCAGGGAAACCAAGCCCTATGAGGAAAGACTGAAAGAACTGGGCATGTTTAGCCTTGAAAAAAGGACTAAGAGGAGATATGATAGCACTCTTCAAATACCTGAAAGCCTGTCATACAGAGGAGAGGTGGGATCTGGTCTCGATCACACCCAAATGCAGGACACACCACAATGAGCTCAAGTCACAGGAAACCAGATTTTAATTGAATAACAATAAAAACTTCCTTACTGTTAGTGCAGTATGGCAATGGAACCCATTATCTTGAGAGGTGGTGAGTGCTCCAACACTGGAGACATTCAAGAGAAGTTTAGAGACAACCACCTGACAGATTTCCTTTGATCTGCATTCCTGCATTGAGCAGGAGGTTGGAGCTCATGGCCTTATAGGCCCCTTCCAACTTCATGATTCCTTTCTTGAATTGCACGGATCTGAGCAGCACAGTTGTGGTTATGCGCAGAGTTTCCCGCCTCAATAAATAGATACATATTTCAAATATTAACTAAATAAATATTCAATGCATATAGTGCTGCTCTTCATCTCCAGGAAGTGGCACAAGAAAGTAGGGTCCGGGGCCCTGTTGTTGCCAATGCAGCTGCCCTCAGCCCGGCTGGCCCCCTCTCCTGTCATGGCAGTTCCATGTGGCACCTGGGGAGGGTACTGGGGAATGACAGGAAGCTGGTGTGGGTTGGAGGTGGTGTGCCTGTCAATCAACTGTTTGTGCTTTGTAGTTACACTTTGGGGACATAAGAGGTATATATGGATTATGAATTACATGGAAATCTGGTGCCCCTAAACTCAGTGTTATTGAAGGGAGACGTGTACCTCCTCCCCCAGTGAGTTCAGAGGAGCTTACTCTTAGGAAAATACATTCAAGGCTGAAGCCTTAGACATTCAGGGGAAACTGCCATTGTTTTGAAGAGACATGGCCTCATACATATACATCTGGGACTGACAGAGAGGAACTTGTACACAGCACAGTATTTTTACCAAGGTTTTTCATATGACTGTTTTCATTTTGGAATGACAACTATAGAGAATTTCATTCTCTCACACAGCCTTCCCTAGCCAGGCTCCTTCCCTTTGGCTTGCACTACAACCCCCACCCTCCCCAGACACCTCTTCTGCCAGCTGCACTGATGAGGCTGATGGGAGTTGTATTCCAATAGATCTGGATGAGACAAAGTTCACGAGGCTTATTTGAACTGCTTCAGTCGTTCCGTTGGTTTTGTTCTTCTCTGGATTTATTCAAGCTCTGTTCAGGGCCTTGCCGATAACTGGCATTAAAATATTTCCACTCCTCTTGTCTTAAATGTTTTTATTAGGCAACTATTTATATCACAGTCTATTAAAACCGCCACACACTCCATTACATCTGGGCGGCAGCTCCTGATTCCTTCAGGCTTGTTTGAAGTGCCATACCACCCTCCTCGTAGAGGAGCAGTCTTGAATTAAAAATGAACAGGTGATGAAATAAAGAATCCACATTCTTGAACTATCCGCAGCCTCTGAATTTCAAAATAACTCGTTTTCCCTCGTGAGCCCTCTCGACTCCCACTAACTGTGAAAGGGCATAAAAATGAGCGCCAATTTATGCACATAAATCTGGGAATCTCCTGCCTCACTCTTTCTTTTTTTCTTGCACATCAGCATGGAGGCTGAAGAGCCTGCCGCTTGCTCTGCAGGGCTAAATCCTTCCAAGGCAAATTGGTAGCCTTGGCTGTTGTAATTTCCTAATTGGACTTCAGTGTGGCTGAAACTCTTTCTCTCTCTCTTATTGAACCAAGGAGAGGCAAAGGAGGGAATTCTGTCCAGTTGCTCTGTGATGTCTGCTTCCTTCAACCTGGTTCATTCATTGTTCAGTTCAGTTCCATGCAAACTCATTCTCCTCCTCCTCCTCCTCCTCTTTTTTTCTTTTAATTTTGCCACTGCCCACAGTTCTTTCAAGGGCCCTCTTTCTTGAAGGGAAGAAACAACACGACACCAAGCTTACTATTTTTGGAAGGTCAATAAATGGAAAGGAGACACACTCATGCTATTGAGAGGCTGTGGTGGCAGAATGGGGCTGACTTTGAATCTGCCAGACACAAAGTCCCTCTTTGGGGGATCTGGGGTTTTGTTGCTGTTGTTGTGTGCCATCACGTTGCCTCTGAACTAATGAATGGGAAATCTCCAAGACATCCTTTCCTCAACAGCCTTGGAAAATCAATCCTGTGGCTTCCTTTAGGGAGTCAATCTATCTCATATTTGGTCTCCCTCTATAACTATCTGTTTGGTTGCTTGAAGCATGTATTTGCAATAAACAGATTGTTGGCTTTGCAGAATTCTGTGAGTCATTCTCTTGCTTCATTTCTGTCCCCTAAGCCAAAATTTCCAACAACATTTGGTTCTGCTTTGTTCCCTCTTTTTGCATTCCAGTCACCTATGATTATAAGCATGCCTTGTTTTGATGTTTGATCAGTTTATTCTTGAATGCTGGCATAAAAGCTCTCGATTTCATATTTTGAAGGTTATGTTGATAGATAGGTTTTCCATATTATTAAGTCAGACTTACATCATATTCCCTAACTACATGTGCTACATCTTGATTCAGTATTAGAGCCGCTCCATTTCTTCTAGATTCGTCATTTCCAGAGTAGAACGTTTTGTAGTTGACTGACTGAAAATGATCCATTCCAAACCACTTTTGTTCACTGACTCCAAGCACCGCGATGTTTGAACATTCCATTTCTTGCTCTATAATTTCTAATTTCCCTTGATTCATACTTCTCACTTTCGTTGTTCCATTTCATGTGTTGTGCAGCATCATACTTTCCTTTTACTTCTGTGCACATAACCCACAGAACAGAGCTATTTGTACCTGTCCTTTGCTCTTCCCCAGTAGCTGACTGAATGCTTTCTGACCTCGGGGGGGGGGGGTCTCATCTTCCAGCACTATCTCTTGTTACATTTTGGGCTCTTGTTTCATTTTTGTTCAGTGGAGGTTTACCATTGCCAATATCTGCACAGTACTAACAAATGTTAGCTTGAGTTGTCACTGGTGTTGCTTCCTCTGCCAGTGTCACCTTCAGCTACTGCTGCCCCGTAGCTTTAAGATGGTGGATGCATCGTAGTATGCTGTCTCAGCTGTGACCATTCTGCCTTGGGGGACTCTGCTAGGAATTCAGGCTCATAATGTAGTCTAGCCTCTTGACAGCACTGCTTTCAGCTTCACTCATTAAGGTGTGAACCTAAAAAGGAGATGCTATTAGATACTATTAGGTAGTGTACCTACAGTATTTGGATGACCCATAAATGCTTCAACAGTTGAGGATCATACTTGCTGTTCTCATTCTTAATTGCCACATGTTCATATGATCTTCTGTAATCAACTCACTCATGTACAAATTGTACACATTTTTCATTTTTGTTCCATTTCCTAGAATCACACCAGCCTGCTCATCTTGTACAGTTACTCCACTGCACTGGGTGCAAGACTTTTGCTATTTTTGTTATTTTCCCCCTGCATGGTTATTTTTGTTATTCTCCCCCCCCCCGCATGGATATTTTTGTATCTTTGGGGTGCACTTTTCCTAATCTATATTATTTGCTTGTACATTTGCATCTCTAGAAAAGGCATCTTTCAGATATGCGTATTTACTTACACATAATTTTGAAAATAAAAATGTAAAAGGATCTGATGTTTGCAGCTTCCTCACAATTGCAGGGCATCAGAATTTAGACTTCTGCCAATCACTACTTTTATACAGTATTAGTAGCTCCTAGCTACTGTTGCCATACACAAAGTACACCTGAAGAAGCACTCATGTGAAAATCCAGACACTGGTCTTTCTCTTGCTTTCTTTAACATAATTGATTTCCTTGTTGACATTCCTTGGTGATTGTTATTATCTTTGACTTAAGTTTCAAAGCATTGTCTCCTTGTTCTCCATCCTCTGTTTTTCCTGTAGCACAACCCCCTAGCCACACCAGGCAGCGCATGAGATTTTCCTTCACACACCAGACCTCTGTTCGTTGTGTTTGCTTTTTCTCCACCTCCATACTGTGGTGGTCCTCACCCATCCTGAACGCTTCCCACTTCTGCCTTGGACAGAGACATAACGGGCATGGCTGGTGTGAGTGGAATGACTTCATAACAAGTGGGAAACGGGTCTGTGGGTCATTAATGGGCCATCTTTGGTGGGACCCAAAATATGTGAAAAACATAATATGTTTGTCCTAATTACTGCTGTCTTTGGAGATGCAAAACCTTGTCTGCAAATCTCCATGTTGGACCAGTTTATAGCAGAAACCCATCTACATACTTTGCCTGATTATAGAGACTTTTGGCTCAGATTGACAGAAAGGGATGTTTTGTTGCCAGTGGTGAGAGGGCACTGTGCCGGCATTGTGACATAGTGGCACAGTGTCATGGCGGCAAAACGGCACAACCTGTATGGCTCACTAATCAATCATTCCCATGGAACAATATAGTAGCGTAACACAATACTGCATCCCCCATAACACCAACAAAACAAAGCCCACTGTTAAAATTGGTGTTGATAAACTGCAATCTGCTCTTTCCCTGCACCCCAGATACCCATTGAGCTCCAGTTAAGAGAAAGGGAAGGGAGAGTGCTTGTGGAGAGCCAGAAGAACATTCAACCAGCATGATGGCATAGTGGTGGAACTGCCTCAGTTTCCATCCCAACAGAAGGAACACACTACTAATCTAATAGAGGAATTGTAGCAGGGATGGAATGGACATCATGAATGAACTCAGGAGACTATGTGTACCCTTCTCACGGTCCTTACAAGTATTCTTCTCTTGCAAGAGGGAAGAGCTTTACTATTCCAGGAGAAAGGAGAGCCAACTACAGCAGGCAAGTAGAAATGAACAGAGATCAGAATGCAGAGCAATAAAAAGGAAAGGCTTGCAATGGAAAGAGGCACTCACAGCAGTTCCATCACTGGTCCCATGACAAAGCATACTCACCCTAGCAAGATGACATGGTCCAACCAAAGGGTGGAAACATAATCAGGACCCCCCCCCCACTGTAGTTTTAGTGGCTGCTTTTATACTGATGTGGAAAAAACACTGCTTACTCTTGGACTGCTGCATATGCAATATATCCTGATAATATGTGTTGATCATCCAAATCCCAATGAGAAAATCAATAGTCAATTACATTTAAAATTGTAATATAATTGTAACCGGGGGGCCTTGAACAGAACCTGTAACTAATTAGTTTTTCCCAGCAGATTTCTAAGCCTTTGCATGCTACAGATGAAGGAAACATAGGTTTGTGATCACCTGGAAATCATGGGGCACTATGGCTAATGCCAGCCATACAATATGCACTTGTATTCTGGAGTGGGGAGGGCAGCTCCCGGGCACGCTTGATGAACTCTAATCCCAATATCCTCACAGTGTTATTGTATAATAGTGGTAATGTTGCTTTCACTTCCACATTTGAGATATGTTAAAGAATATTATGTAGGGGCAGGATTTCTGTGACATTTCACATTTTCTCTGCAACATACATTTGAACTCATCAGCAAGTTCAAACATGTTTATGAGCAATCTGGCCTTTCTCACCAGATTACTCATAAACATGTTCTAACCCACTCATAAGATCAAACATAGGTTGCAGAAAAAAAATATGATATGTCGTAGAAATTCTTCCCCTAATTATCAGCACAAAGCACAATTCATTTTCTCTTACAATAGAAGGTATTGGATTTTATTTAGTGCCGTTAATGAACTGGAGAAGTTTAGGACTGAGGTCCACAGTTCATTAATGTAGCTGGACCTTAACCATCTCACTCAAGATGTGGTAATTGCAATGCCTGTGTCCTATAGTGTAGTTAGACAGTTGAAATAAGACCGGAAGGACCTCTGTTCAAATTCTATTTCAGTCATGAGATGGTGGTGGGTGACCTTGGACCAGTCACTATCTCTCCACCTAACATACCTTACAGAGTTATTGCAAAGATAAAAGAAAGGGGAGGGGAGGGGTGAAAAACCATGCACACTGTGATAAGCCCTTTCCTGTTGGGAATGAATAATATCCAGTCAGCTCTCCTGTAACTCCTGTTTGATACATTGCCCTACATGTCCTTTGAATCAGCTTCCTCCTTTTTGCCCATTTATAAGTACAATGTTATAGCAGCCTTTTTGCACTGTTTCAGCTTCAAACAGCAAGGTCAGGCAGGGAGGAGTCCTCAGTAGCTGCTCCTGAAGCTTGTAGCCCCTTCCTTTCACCTGTCTGGAAGCGGGGACCCAATCCTTGAACTATTTCATTAACATAGACTGGTTCTCACTTGCAAATGTTAATACTGTTAGTCCTTTATCACTTTGTACCATCATCTGACAAAGTGGAACTGGCTGCCATGGAAGTAGTTTTGAAGTTTCACATTTGACCCATTCAAAGATTCTTGAGGGTGACAAGCAACCACCCGCCCACTCTCCATGGTGAATAAAGGTGCTCCATACACATTTTTGGATGATGGCACTAGTATCTTGACACAAGGACTTGGGTTTTCCTATTTGAATAATCAAGACCTCCGGTCTGCAATTCCAAAAGAATAGTAAATACTTGGGTTGTCCAGGTACTGATAGCAGCCATTTTTTTATTTTTGCATTGAGTTCTGTTTTGATTGTTGCCTTCATTCTGTCAAAATACTTGTTCTTGAATATGTTCCTTGTGGTTTATATAGAGATTATCATGGATGTTGATATATGTCTCAGCTTTTTACTCCTCTAAGCATTGAATACACTGTCCATTAATGAATTCATAATTACTGCCCTCTGAGAACCTTTTTTTAAAATGTGGATGAATGCATGTTTATCAACAGCAAGGTTCATTCTGATATCACTGTAAGACAATGATGTTTAAGTTAATGATGCTGATGACTGCAATGCAATGAACACACATCAACAGGGCAGTTGTTATGGTATTTTGCATGCTCGTCACACACACTGCACAGTCTAGTCTGATCTAGTCTGATGCATGGGGGACTGAGACATAGGGCAGGTGGTTTGGGCACTTGGAGATTGTCAACATGAGAGGAGAATGGAATGCCTCGACAGCAAGAGGTGCCTCTTCGCCTCTTCAAAGCGAGCTGCTAGATATGAAAACCTCCAGCAGAGATCAGTGGGAAAAATGATCAAAAGAGCGCTGGGCCAACTTCTGCTCCCCTGCCCTCGAGGAGCCATTCCACATGCGCTGTAACAATGGTAGCAAATAAAAGCCGTGGCAAAACGTACACAGTGATCTGCATGCTCCTTTATCCAGCAATTACAAAGGCCTAGAACAGAAGGCTGGAAGCAAATGAAATACATTTGAATTTATATAGATAAATTTGTGTGTATGTTCATGAAATACATTTGAATGCATACATACTGTACATATAGATAGGGAAAATACATGAATTAAAACAAATGCCCCCATAACATTCTACATTTATGCTGTATTCTCCTTGAGGGGTAGGGGGGCTGTATTTTTTGTTGCTGTGCTACTGCAGAAACCCACTTGAAGGTGGCTAGAATTGAATAAAGCCGAGTAACAAGAAGAATAAGGCGGATGCTTTTCAGTGAGTAGTCCAGGGTTCCTGAATATCTTGGTGTCAAAAAGTTGGGAAACGGCTTTTTGGTTGCTGTAGAGATTCCACATCCAGCAACTACTTGAAGAAGCTGATGAACTCCAGGCAACAAGCCTGAGATGCTAAAAGTATATTTTTCAGTCATACCAGTTTATCTTAATAGCCATCGTAAAATGCACCCTTATGCCTGGGTTTTTAAATTTTTTATCACTTCAGTAAGCAACAATGCAATCCTGTACATGTCTACACAAAAGCAAGCCCTATACACCTTTAAAGAGCCCCCTTCCCTCCCTCCCTCCCTTTCTTTCTCTCTCTTGTTCCTTCCCATAAGCCATTTGGTGAGATGGCCCCTTGCCAAAGGAAGAGAGAGTCCAGCTGGGTTCAGTTAACATGTTGAGAGCTGGTATTTATCGTATCAGGTTGAAATCTAGTTGTAGATTTCAGCTTTCACCACGCGAGCCTTCCTTTAAGTGAACAGAAATTGCCTCATTTACCACATTGATAAAGTAGCGTGAGAAATTCACACATGCAATGCAATTTGATCCTTCCCTGAGGCTTCACCGCCCCGCGGGAGTAATACAGGTCATAACGTGTCCACAGATTAGAGATGGGCAAATCTGTCAAGTTCTCCTTTATCCCACATCCAAATTTTACTAATTGGTGGTATGTGTTTTTTAAAACCAAACTGAAGTTCTCATCTGTTCAGAACCACAACTTCCCACTGGTGATTTATCTCAATGGGGCAGATGGATCTGTGGAAATTGAGGACAAGGCATTGTTTCCTTTGTGTGTGTGCTTTCCTGGAACAAAATGCATCTCCTGTAGGTGGGTATACTCTGGAACAGAAGTTAACATGTGCCGGACATAGTCTTGCCCTTCATAGTCTTGTGTGTTGGTCCATTACATCCCTTTTCAAGAGGACAGGAGAGAGGACGCTGTAAAGCGGCATCTCTGGAGACTGAAGAAAAACTGGAGTGAAACTAGCTGTCCACATGCAGGCTTCGATTCTCACTTGCAGGTTCCAACACTAGAGAAAATGCTGGAAACATGATGAGTTTTCCACAGGTGTTGAAAGAAAAAAGAAACACCCCCCCCCCAAAAAAAAATCCTACTTGGAGGGTAGAGGGAAAGGAAAGCCAGTCCAACAAGGTTCTAAAACCCACATCAACTGGTGGTCCAAAAAGCAGAGGTGTAGTGGAGTCAGGGCCAAAGCCACAGGGCCTTCTGAGCAGCAATCAAAGAGTCACAGAATCATGGAATAAGTGAGTTGGAAGGGGCCTATAAGGCCATCAAATTCAACACCCTATTCTATGCAGGAATCCAAGTCAAAGCAGATCTGGCAGAGGGATGTCCAATTTCCTCTGGAATGCCTCCAGCACTGGAGTGCTCACCATCCCCTGAGGCAATTGGTTCCATTGCCATCCTGCTCTAACAGTTGAGAAGTTTTTTTCTGATATTCAGCCTAAATCTGACTTCCTATAGTTTGAGCCCATTTAATATTACTCACCTAAGTATTACCCATCTTGCAGCTGTGCATTTGGTTTTTATCATTTTCCAGTGCACTCAAAGGATACTCTGCCCCTGCCCTGTGCCTGAGCTTAGCTGCAGTCCTGACAGTTACTGGGAGACAGTAAATCAATTTTCCAGAAACAGTGTAATGTTGCAAGCTTTCCCTCTTGTAATGCAGTGTATGGTAGTCTGGTCTTGCATGGACGACTAAGAGACATTCACTTTGCCAAACACCTGCTCCTCCTTTGTGTACAAGAACAGATCCAGTTGCCTACATTTTGGACTCTCCTTACTAGGAGGGTTCTGGCTATAGACTATCACAAAGAGCACCTACATTTCCAAATTTATCACTGCACCTGTGCAAAAAAGGAAACATTCATTCATTTATTGGCCTGTATCCTCTTGCACACGTCTACTGACACCCAGATGATGATGTCACCTACACAGGCTGATGGCTATTAGTTAAAGAGTTCCCTTTTAATTTTATTTTGAGGAGTACACAACTTCATCTCATTACATGTGAGTTATGCACACCCCAAAATAAAATTTAAAAAATCTTTTATTAGCAGCAGTTTACGACTACTGGTGGCTTCTGCCATGCCAGCAGAGCTCTGCAGGAGGATACCGGATGTTCATTCATTTAAAAAGTACATATATACCATGTAATTTGCAAAATCCTTAGAATGATTTACCAGGGAAACTTACCAATGCTTTATTCTTCCTGTACATTATTGTTGTGAAGTAATATAAGTATAGATTTCCCTCCGTGGGACAAATAGCTGACCTAGAATAGTAAGAGCAACATTACTTAAAAGGATAACAAAAAAACTCCCTCCACCCCCATGTATCACAGTCCCAATCCAAAATTTGAAAAACCCTATCCTGACTGTTTCAAATATTGCAGGAGATTAGGTCACCAATCTCTGCCTATCCTTTTTTATTTGGGGTTTGGATATAGTGCCATGTTGTGTTTCATGTGTATGGAATTAACACTTGGGGTGGGCAGGAGCAATATAATTCAGTTCTCGAACTCCAAAAAAACAAGGCCAGGAGAAAACAGAGAAGGTAATAACACTGAGTTATTGAAAAATGAGGCCTCTCAAACATTGCAGTTTACTGTTTTCCATTTTTAATGGGGTGAAAAGCTGCACTTAGACAGAAGAGAACAACAAAATCTCTTCAGAAATTGAAAACAGCAACATTCCATTCCCCTGTTCCAAGTGGAGTCATTCTCTTCAGAGACCCTGCCCCAAGGTTGAAACCATGCCATGTTGCCTTTGCTTTAGACTCAAAAACCGCATGTGAAGCTCTCATCATCAGATGGAGAAGTGCCCCTGTCAGATGTAGACTTTGTGACTGGAGCTTAGTTTTGCTCTGGATCTGAATATTTTTCTCCCCATGCTCTTACATGTAGTTTGCACCTTACAGAGGCACTGAAGCAGCTGAATGACCGTCTGCGCTTAATAACACATCCTTTGTGCTCGACCCCTTCGTGAAAGATCCAGCAAAAACGTGGGAAAAGAATGAAAAGGCAAACCCCGCCCCCCTCCAAAGAGCAATTCAGTTGGCTTAGATTTGATACTGGCCTCCAAATGTATAATACAGTGAAAAGCACAGATGGGAAAGATTAGAGCAGGATTAAAGTGGTAACCTATACATATCCTGTGTATTACGGTCATTTCAGAATGCAGGTTTGTCATTTAAATATGCTTCGGAACAGTGGGAAAATTTCTCATATTTATATCCACACAACCAATTTGGTATGTAAGAGGAGGACAGGAGGATAATAAATGATAATTACAAAGTATTGGGTGGTCTTGCAAGTGATTCGATTTGGGAAAAAATTACTCCAGATGATGGATTGCTTTCGTAACGTCTAAGTGTCCCATTCTGTGCATGAGAATATGTTTGGCCAGGTGTATTGTTAAACAACCTCAGGGTATAAAGGTTTAATGTTGCCAATTCTTAAGGTGTCAGCTGAAGTCTTGGTGAGTGGCTGTGCTCCCCAGGTGTGAAGACCCATTTCAGGGCAAGCAGCTGTAGAGAAGGAGAGAGTTCAGTTTTTGCAATGGCAGAGCATCTTCCTTCACTGGCTTCTGTGTTCAGGCAACTCTATTGGCCACTTAAGACACAGTTTGTAATAGACTGGGGGTAGATGAGTTCGAATTTAAACCCAGTAACTACATGACATAAAGCTCAATGAGAAGGTCATTGTTGAATCAACTCGTTTTTGTGGAGATCGTCTTTGTTTTGTTCCACTTGGTGGGGTGGTTAAAATATGCTACAATATCATTTATATCCACTTTTGGCTGCATGTGAACACCTGATCCAAAGGCAAAGGGCATTCACAAGGGTGTAAGTTCACTTTAACCAAATACTTATTGTCTGTGCTTGTTCTTCTTCTTCTTCTTTCTTTAAGGCTTTCAAGGTAGCCGTGGGATGCCATATTGTTAGGTCATTCCAGAAAAAGTTAGGCCATTTCTGGAAAACAACTACAAGTCAAAATTGCCAATTAGCACCTTGTGAAGGGGAGTTTCTACTGTGCAGACACAGATCTTTGCCTCAAGTTATGCTAATTTCTGCTAATTATTTGATGTCTGGATGGCTACAGCAATTTCACCTGCAGAAACCTGGTGTGAAAAAAGTGTGGAACCAAGCGGACCCAAGCATATGTCCACAGATGCGTTGTCACACTCTGTGTGTTGTGCTTGAGCAAAATCAGTCCACTGAAAAGCCAGGGACATTTCTTGTAGATTATCTGGTAAACTAGATTCTACCCAAATCCTAGGGTCCAATTGCTTGAGTTCCCCTCATGATTATTTGCATGATCAACTGTCCCAGAAGCAGTGACTCTCCCTCCAAACTGTCCTCCCTCTTTGACATCCCAAGGGTCCATCCCATCATCTCAGGGTCTAACCCCGAATCTCAGGAAATGAGATGTTGCTAACCTGACAATTGTAATTAGAGATGGGGGTATTTGTATTCATATACAAATATGGATATCCCCACACAGGTGGCGTTAATGAGGGTCCAGCCCCATGGAGCCAGATGGTCCACTCACCGATCCACCATGGATGCAGATTGCACAATTCTACCAATGGCTCCTCAGCACACAACCCACTTGCCACTCCTGGCAGGAGGCGGAAAGACAAGTCTCGCTGCAAGGTCGAAAAGTGACGAGTGGATTGCACGCTGCAGAGCCACTGGTAGAATCGTGCTGCGTCCACATTAGATCAGTGAGTGGACCATCCGGCCCCATGAGGCTGGACCCTCGTTAACACCACCTGTGCGGAGATATTCGTATTCGTATACAAATATGAGTACCCCCATCTCTAACTGCAATACAGTTTCTTCAGTTCTAAGGTGGCACAGATAGAGGCTGAGATAACGGCTAGGAAATAAACCAGAGTTGCAATATTCCTGTTCTTTCAAGAGGTCCTAAATATACTGTATGCTGAAATGTGTCTGCCTTCCCAAAGCTACAAACTTTAATTGCAACGTTGTGTTGAAAATCTTATGTTCTAGTACCAAGGTGTGATCACCAATATCAGCAAAGCACAGACAATACTGAAACCTCTGAAAAGATGGAACTATTTTACATCCTGTCACCAGTTTCCCCAGAGTCTTCCTCTCTCACCCATGCTACACAGAAGAACCACCCTGAGGTGTTGTAGGGAATGAGAAGCCTGTGTGTATCATCCTCTTACCGCAGAAATGAAGAACCTTTGGCCTTCCAGTCCATCATTCTTTATCATTGTCCAAGCTCAAATCTGGAATTTGAGCCTAGAAGTCCATTTGGCTCCTCTGGCTTAGCTGTATGGTTGAATACAAAATGTTTTGAACCTAAAACGTGTAATCTACAAATGTATGGTTGAATGCTATATTCTTTAGCCAACAAGCTAATGAAAACTTTAGGAATACCGGAAAACATACGTCAATCAAACAGGTTTGCAAACCCTTCTGTAGACCTCCCACATGTCCATATCTGCTGCTAGCTGGCATAGCTTGTCGTGGCTGCAGAATAAAATATCTGCATTTTAATCACACATGGATATATGATTTCACTTTCAACATTTTTGACATACTTCCCATCGTCCCTTGTGTTCTTGGAGTTTCCCAGGCGCCCCAAAGTAAACATGATCTTGGTGTCATTTCTTTACTTATATTGTTTGAATGGCTTGGAGAGAAAATCTAGGGTTTGGTCTTCATGTATCAAGTAGCTAATCCAATGAAGCTATTACTGTACTTTATCAGCAAGACAGGAACTGTTCCTTGCATAAAGTGAGGAACGAAGCAAATGGATTTCATGGACCTATCATAGAGTTAATCTGAATACTATTGCCTCTGTTCCTTGACTTGGCTGCTTGGATTAAATAAGTGCATTCATATCATGTTACTAATGTAATGTTATAATGTTATAAGAATCAAAAGATTGAGTTAGTCCTTCTCAAAGGCCAGAAAAAGTGTTCTTTGACTTCTATTCAACTAATTATAATCAGGACCATCCCTGATTATAATTACTTGAATAGTAATTATCGATGTTCCAAGACTGCAACTCCCAGAAATCCTGCCCAGCATAGTTAGTGGTGAAGGCTTCTGGGAGTTTTAGTCCATGAACATTTGTGGACTCAAAGTTGGGAACCAGTGCTATAGATGACTCTCTCTCTCTCTCTCTCTCTCTCTCTCTCTCTCTCTCTCTCTCTCTCTCTCTCTCTCTCTGTGTGTGTGTGTGTGTGTTTGTTTGTTTGTTTGTGTGTGTGTAGGATGGCCTTCAGTACTACATTACAATCTCTCCCCTGCCCTCAGTAAAGTCAATGGCTTAATTTGTTTCCATGGGCTTTGGCTGTTCCCAAACGTTTTGATGCCAGAAGCAAAAAGCCACAACAATGTCCCTTCACATTCCATGTACAATCTTTGACTGGCCTGTCAACTGAATTTCCCTTCAACACAGATGGTAGAGCTGCATCTTCTGATGATAGCAGCTTGACTGTAGCAGCTTGCTTAGGGAGTGCAGGACAGGTCCTACGACACACAACTCTCTCCAAATTTGCTTTTGTTGGTCAGCATTTTGTCACATTAAATGACTGTTTCACTATGCATGATGAGAGGGCCAGTCTTACTATCATGTGCAGGTAGGGAAGAGCAGCTCTCACTGTCGGTGTGCTCAAGAAGAACCAGGAGGTGGCCTGCACAAGGGAATTAATTCTAATTCTGCTTTGCTTGAGTTCTGGGGACATCCCTAGTTGTTAGACTGTTTGTTTAAGAATACAGGAAGAGCCCTGGTGGATCAGATCAAATTGTCATCTAGTCCGGAAACCTGTTTCCCATAGCAGCCAACCCATTCCTTCTTCTCCTCTCTGGCAACCGCTATTCAATAGCATACTGGAACTTTTGTTTAGCTAATAATTTATGTGATCTGTCAACTAGGGATTTGTCTGGGTCCCCAATGAGGTCACCTAGACCAGTGGTTCTCACACTGGAGTTCCCAGATCTTCTTGGACTGCAGTTCCCAGAAATCCTGTCCAGCACAGCAAGTGGTGAAGGCTTCTGGGAATTACACTCCAAGAATATCTGGGGACCCTAGTTTGAAAATCACTGAACTAGACAATTGGTGGCCATCAGCCCTCGTAGCAGCAAATTCCATCAAAGTATGCCCTGGGTGAAGATGCATTTACCAAATCATCTTTGCTGGCCCAAAGGGGTGGGGTGAAGAGATGATTTAAAGGTGCCCACATAGAACAATGATAGCACAATCCAATAGATGTGTACTCTAAAGAAATATGAAAGATGCCATGGAAACTGAAAGGCTGGAATGAATTTGCTATGCATTTCAGGTGCGGAGATTTGAATTTTTGGATTACAAAATAATGAACCTGCACGACACTATTCAGAATATAAATCTACTACAGGTGTGAAATCCTGGCTTGTTTCTTCGGTGTGTGATAAGCAAGACAATATAAGAATTTTGTGGCAAGAGTTCCTTTTGTTCATCCTGGGGGGGAAAAAATCTGCACTTTAAAAAACTGGATTTTTGTGCATGTCCACAGTATTTGCTTTTTGTGTGCCTTACTTCAGGAAAGGAAAAGACACTGGTTCTCTGAGGCATTTTTGGACAAATCACATAAAACACAAAGACAAAAATATGCTCAGCTTTGTAGTTGCAATCTTGTCCAAGAGTTGGAACATCCTTGACATTGTGCCTTGCTGTGCTGAGATAGCCGGCCTATTTTGAAACTGGCATGCTGACATTCTCTCTTTCAAGTCCTAGCTCAAACCTGAGCACCACATCCATTCACTCAGCTTCATACATGATTTATTGTTTGTGCTGTGAGTGGAGACAGGTGTTTGCCAGAGAGACATGAGTTCAAACGCTAGGTCTCTGTCCTAATGAGCTTACAATGGAAATATTATAGATCCAGAAGGAGGAGAGGGAAATGGCAAGTACAACAGCAAATAAATATGAATGACTCCGTTCTGTGCACTTAAACTTTATCTGCACAGAAGCATTGCCAATAGAAAAAACTCAGCATTGCCTATTTCTCCAATTCATGGTTGCTCAGTGAGCTCAAAGGTGAAGAGAGCAGGGAATTGTAAGAGACGAGCTTTGAGATGACTTTTATTTCATTACAGTTCATTCAATTATTCCAGAATATAGTAAGCAGGATATACAGTGAAGAGACAGTGAGTATCAAATGATGTTAGGGAGCTAAGTATGGTTTCCATTGTTATTTCAAATGACATTAAGGAGCTAAGTATGGTAGCTCCTTCTTTAACTGATTTTGCTTTGTAGCGACTAAATAAAGGAAAATGAATTAAGCTTCATTACATTCTACAGCAAAGCAATATGAACTTGAGAGAACAATCTAATTTGATTTTGAAGTTCTGCTAAGAACGAAAGAATTTCATGCTTGCATCAACCAAGCTCCCAGGTTTGAATAGCCATTCACTGGTAAGTAACTTTTGTTTCTGTTCATGGGGTTTTCTTGGCAAAGATACTGGAGTGGCTCGCCAGTTCCTGCTCACTGGAAGGGCAGGTCCTGAAGCTGAGGCTCCAATACTTTGGCCATCTCATGAGAAGAGAAGACTCCCTGGAAAAGACCCTAATGTTGGGAAAGTGTGAAGGCAAGAGGAGAAGGGGACGACAGAGGACGAGATGGTTGGACCGTGTCATCGAAGCTACCAACATGAATTTGACCCAACTCCGGGAGGCAGTGGAAAACAGAAGGGCCTGGTGTGCTCTGGTCCATGGGGTCACAAAGGGCCAGACATGACTTAATGACTAAACACCAACAACAGTAAGTAAACTGCAAAGAGTATGTGTACCATGTCAGAGATAAGCCAAAGGCTACTGATGATGAAGCAAAACTGAGGCTGTCTTCAGCCATTCTGGCTGAAAACATGTAGGGCTCCATGGGTAATCTGGGACTGGAAGTATGCACCTAAGTCTTGCCCCTGAGGTCCCTACCCCAAGCAGAAGTCCTGCAGATCTTTGAATGTTTTTGTATGGAAATCTGCTGTAACATTCAGCTCTGCTCTCACCTGTCCGTCACAGCTGGGCAGTGGAACATCAGCCAATGAAGGGACGGAGGGTGGTGCAGAAGGGGGAGGAGCTGAAATATAAAAGGGGGAGAGAGATGGAGAGATTGATAGATTGAGAGACTGAGAGTTAGTGATTAACATGTTAGTAGGCCTGTGAGCCAAATAGTCAGTGAGGGAAAAGTCTGTGTGTGCTATAGTGAATGAGAAACCGTGATTTACAACTTGATTATTTACCTGTGATTTACTCCTTTAATTTTGTTAAATCAACAAGCAAGTTTGTTTGGAAGAAACACTTGTCCTTTTTAAATATTGAATAATCTTTGGTGGCAGCAGTTGAAGAAAAGTAGTGAGCACTCCTGGAGGCCTGAGTTGGCAGAGGCTTCAGAGTGCCCACTACATCTGTGTAGGCACTGTAAGTGCATTCCACTGAAAATACGGCATGCCTTGATCAGCACCTTTTTCTTATTAGGACTGCTTTTCTCAAAAATGCTACAATATGCTTTTGATACCTTCATGCTGAAGACACAGAGGTCTGCATGACTTCCAGCTGGGGTTGGAGAGAGAAGGGACCAAGCTTACCCCCCCCCATCACTCCCACCCCTTGAACCCTACCTACTTCTGAGTGAATGCATGAATAGATAGTAAGCCAATATAGGACTGCACCCTTGAAACATGGCTAAGAAATACATTAAATAGAGAAATATATGGTGCAGTATCATAGGTGTGAAATGCATGAGTGCATTTTTGCCACGTTTCTGTGCTAAAAACATGGAACCATTATGAAATAAAAGAGGTGATGTTTGTAGGGGAGGCACACTGCTTTACAGGGTCAGCAAAGGAAGAAGACCTCTTGTATGTCTGGATCTAGAAATAGCAGTACTGTATATGATAAGGACGATACAGTACAATGGACAGCACCCCTGTCCATTGCTAAATAATTAGCTCTGTCACGCAAAAGGACATCCAAGAGACGGAACACTAACATAATTGGTAAGATGTTGTAAGAACCTTATTCTACAGGGCAACTAGAAGTTTCTGCTGAGTTTTGTGTCTGGTGTTTCTGACATTTTCTCCACCATCTATATGATGAAAGGCTTGGTTTAAACAGTCTTGGTTTAAACAGTGAGAAAATCCAAGACTTTCTGTGGGTTTTTTAATAGTTTAATGTTTACCTTGTGGAGGGAATTCATATCAATCTGTGGTATAATATGCAAAGGAGAGGAGGGGAAGGGAGGAAAGGAAAGTGGTGCAGAGGAGAATTAATTTCTTACACAATTTTCTAAGATTTATAAGATTTCTTCTGGATACATATTTTTCAAAGGACTGCCTTTTCACAGTGCCTTGTTTCTCCCCCTCCCCTCCTACTTCTCCCCAGTTCACAGTTGATCACGTTTGCTATGAGTGAGGCATCCCCTCTCTTCCCTCTCTCTGATGCCTGTTGCCTTGTTCACCTTGCTGTGCCAACTGCTGCCTTGTCATCCTTGAGGTGGGTGAAGCAGACCAAGCGGGGCAGGGGAGAAAGAGACCCCAGGGTGGACCCTACTTGCAAAATTGGCAGCCTTTGACTTCCCCTTGCTTGCACCCTTGTTCTCCAGATGTCCTCCGTGCCTCTCACTGTGACACCAAAGGTAAACCAGCGAGCAGGGCATCTGCAGCTTTGCTCCAGGGCACAAAATATAGAAAGTGCTGAAATCTAGAAGTGAGCCCACCTGTGAATGTTAGGAAAATAAACAGCAACACCTCTGATAACTATTTATTTCCCCCTCTCCCCTCTGTGTGGGTTTTTTTTTAAAGCAGAAATGTTTTCTTTCTGAGGGGCACCACATTCTCTTCCTCCACTGGATGATTTGAGTTACACCTCTAACCAGAAAATTAATGGTCTGCCAGCTCTAAAACCTTTGTTAGTAACAGAGTCTATGTGGGATTTATATAGTTTATTTAGTGAGTTGGGGAAACACGCTTTCAATGGAATGTTTGCAAGCAAGCAGGAGAAGGGAGGGTGGAATTTTTCTTTCACCTGGAAGGCCTCTTTGTTAAAATGTTTCAGTCAGTTTTCTTACAGAAGAGCAGGTAAAAAATGGTGATAACCCATCAACAGTTTGAAGTGGTACAATCCGCCACTTCATTCTTTAGCTGTGGGGGATAGGATGAGAATCCTAAACGGCCAAAGATCCTTACAGTAAGCTCAAGACCCAGAGAAATACTGTTATCTGTAATGATCAGGATGTGCCATCAAGTCAGTTCTGAATTATGACAATCCTTTTCAGGGTTTTCTAGGAAGAAAGAATGTAGAAGTGGTTTACCCTTCCCTTCTTCTGGGGATGCATAAGGGCTGCACAGCTTGCCCAAGGCCACACAGGCTGGCTCTTCAACCTGGAGGCACAGTGAGGAATTGAACTTCCAAACTCTGGGTCCACAACTAGATACCTAATTCACTAAGCTATCCAGCCAGCCCACATTGTTACTGATAGTTTTTGTTTTAACAACAGAACAATTAATCCCCACTAAAAAGCAGTATGGCAGTGGAACCAGTTACCTCAGGTATTGGTGAGCGCTCCAACACTGGAGGCATTCAGGAAAAACTTAGATAATCACCTGGGAGATATGCTTTGATTCTATTCCTGCATTGAGCAAGGGGTTGGATTTGATGGCCTTGTAGACCCCTTCCAACTTCACTTTTCTATGGTTCTATGATTCTATGATTACATTGACTTCTTTGAGAGAAGCTATCTTGTTGCTGCATTGGAAGGAGAAAGCTGCTTAGAAATTTTATTATTCAGGAAGTAGCCTAGGTGATGTAGAACAGTTAACAAATGATGAGTGATTTCAGCTCCCTGTTTAATTTGGTGTCAAGTTCGTTGTGCTGTTTAATTTTAGAAAGTAACTGATAATTGATTGATAGCTTCTAAAAGAGTTAACTTTTACACATAAAAATGTCCTCCCCCCCAAAAAACACACACACAAAGAACCATGCCTTCTGCTAAATGTGTACACTCAGTTGGATGAATAACCTTTGATGTTATAAAGGAATATATTATTGTGCTCACTCTGCCAGAAATCTGTCATTTGAAAGCCTAGCATTGTTAATGTCTCAGCTGGATTTTAAAGTTCCGGCTATACTCCTGCTGTCCCCCCAGGTCATTATCAAATGATGTCCTTTCTGGACATTAATAGGTTTCAGCTATGAAGAATACGAACTGGGGGCATAGTGTTTCTGGTAGCTGCATCCTCACCTTCCCTGTTTAGCACCAAAATCTCTTTTCTGTCAAAGCTTTACAGTACTGAGGTGGCCTTGTTGATAAAGAATTGCCCGCCGTCACAGCATAAGAGCAGCTTTGTAGCTTGACCGTGTGAGGATGTACTCTTTCTGCCTCATGAGTTGGAACATTTCGCTGGCATTGCCAGTATCCTGTGGGAAGACATTCAGCTGCAGCCCAATGCCCCATGCATTGCTGATCACATGGCACCTCTGTGCAACAAAACCAAAAAGATCCGGAGATTTATTTCAGGGTGAGCTTCAAACATTGTCTGTGGAAATGGACTGTAAACTGTGAGAACTTACACTGAAATAAATCTGTTAGTTTCAGGGTGCAAATATATTGACAAATAATGCAGCAATCCAGGATTGGGAAGGACAGATTCATGTTATTTTACATTGACTACAATGCAAATCAGCCCAGAGTCCCAACTCCACCTCCATCCATAGTTTATTTCTGCTGCTGCTGGAGCTTCCTCTCCTTTGGAATCTTGTCCACTTGTATTCTGGCAGGGGGTGTGATCACTTCAGCCAATGTGGAGAGATTTGTAGCCATTCCAGCCAGCTATGGCAGCAGTGAGAGAGGCAGGCCAGAGAGGAAACTGGCTATTTGAATCCTCTGTTTTCCAGACTTTGTCCCTGGGTTTGCTTGTTTTCCCTTCCCTTGTAATGCAAACCAAGGAGTAAATGCTGGTGATTCGGATTATTCTTTGCTCAAAAACAAAACCAAAATTGTAACACAATGAATGTGTGTGATTTTTTTCAACCAGTACTTCATGCTTTAAGAATAGCAAGGCATGCACCTCAGTGATGCTGTATGAAAAGCATGTGGCTATGCTATTTTAGTGTCACACACAAGACCCTACCAGACGTGATCCATTAGGTAATGTCTTGAAAAAAGGCTTAAGGGCTGAAATGCCGGCTTTGTTGCTTGTGTATGAAAATTGCCTGCATATAAAAAAGCAGGGAGGAGAGGCAAGTTTCACATTTTCTCACAACATATTTTGCTTTGGCTTCAAACTAACAGAAATCTCTCTGTTGGTGAATCTTGACACTTAAGACCCTCTTTTTCTTTTCTTTTCTTTTCTTTTCCTCCTCCTTCTTACAGAGGTATGTCAGAATTTTTAAGTCTCTGAAATGTCAATTGTTCTTGTTTATTGGCTTTAAAATACTGCAGGACTACCATCCTTTTACTTTTATATTCTGGAAAATATATAAAATATCCATTGAAGGAATGAATGAATGAATGAATGAATGAATGAAGGAAGGAAGGAAGGAAGGAAGGAAGGAAGGAAGGAAGGAAGGAAGGAAGGAAGGAAGGAAGGAAGGAAGGAAGGAAGGAAGGAAGGAAGGAAGGAAGGAAGGAAGGAAGGAAGGAAAGGTAACTTGCAGAGTGTGGGCGCCATACAAGTCAAATAAATAAATAAATAAATAAATAAATAAATAAATAAATAAATAAATAAATAAATAAATAAATAAATAAACAAAAAGACACAATGTAATTTATTTGATTTTGAAATTGTATCTTGCTTTTTAAAAAACCAAAATGGGCATTCAAAATACAGTACTTTATGACAAAAGATTCAGAACTACTAAAGAACTTGCTAAAGAATTGGAAAATTCTCACTCCATCATAAACAGAAACAGAAAAAGTTATATTTAGAATTCCGCTCCCACAGTCCACCCAACAGCATGACCAGTGGCAAGGCCATGGGGCATTCTGAGAGTTGTAGCCTAAAAAACCCCCCACATTTTACAGCTTTGGTCCTAGGCATCCCAGTTAGCTGGGTTCTCTCGTATTACTATAAGGTTAATCTTCAGTGCTGTACTCTACAATATATAGTCCTAAATACAGCTCTGGGTAAATAAGTAGTCATAAATACTTAGCCCTAAATAAATAGTCCTAAATACAACTTAATCTTAAATTATTTTATTTTATTTCTATCCCACCTTTCTCCCTGTAGAGAGACACAAGACAGCTTACAAATGGTTTTTGAAAGCTAATACTGAAACACTTACAAATATAAAAATCACATCATTGAAAACAATTAGACATATTTATTAAGAAGCACAATATAAAGCCCTGCTAAAGCTAATTGAAAGCATAAGTTTTAAAAAGATCAAAGAAAACTTCTCGCCTTAAAATCCCTTCCTCAACAACAGTTCAAATATTAAATGCCTGTCTGGAAAAAAGAAGGTCAGTGCCGGGTCAGTGAAAGGACAGAAAAGAGGGGACAAGGCTGAGCCCCATAGCCTGGGAGCAGCCACTAAAAAGGCCCTCTGCCATGTCCAACCCAAGCATGACTACTATGGCAGTGGGGTGAAGAGAAAGTCCTGCCTTAAAGATCTTGAAGTCCACAGAGAGTGATATGGAGAGATAGTCTCTCAGATAGCCTGGACCTAAGTTTAGGGCTTTATAGGTTAAATTAAGCACTTTGAACTGTGCCAATCAACCAGTAATCAGTGAAGCTCTTGTACTAAATATTTTCTCTTGTTCCTGTAACCAGCTCTGGTCAAGGGTTCAGCCCCTACATTTTGGACCCCCTGAACACTTTCCAAAGGCAAACCCCCGTACAATTCATTACAGTAAACAAAACAGGACCTAACTAAAACATGTGTCACTGTAGCAAGAGCAGAGTTCTCAAAGAATTGTTGTAGCTGGGGCACTAGTTTTAACTCTACAAATCCTTGACCACTGCCAAGACCTGGACATCTAGGCTCAGGGATTAATCTATGAGCACACCCAAGCTGCAAAACTAAGTTTCCAGAATGAGTGTAACTCCAACCAACACAAGTTGGATCCTTATTTTCTTATCTCTCTTTTGACTGACCAGGAGCACATTTTCTGTTTGTTTGCCCTCATCCAGTCCATTACTGATCCCAGACACTGGCCTTGGACTGAAACAGCTTCTTGGGGCAAAGAGGGATTTGTGCAAAGAAATCTCACTGTGAGGACAAAAGAGAGGATCTTCCTCCTCTAGTACCTAGCCAAGAGCGACAGATCACTAGTGAAAATTAAATGCTGCCTGTTACCTTCATTAACAGATGTAAATAACTTAATGGACGAGGGCTTTTCCTGTAGAGCCCTAGGCTGCTTTCTCCAGTTGAGTACATTTGGAACTATGATGGCTCACTCGGACAATTGCTTCAGTATGGGCATGCTCAAAATCCTAGAAGCCAACCACATGAAAAAGGCACTCATATGAACTGGACCACCCACGTCATAATGATGGGCTGGGCCCAAAGGTGCTGTTTCCAGAGCTTTTGTGTGATTGATTCCCTCAGGGCTTTTGCCAAGGTCAGCCCTTGGGAGTCTTTCCCTGTGAGTTCAGCTTGAAATGGAACAAAAACACAATCAGTATCAGCCTTAAAAATAATAAGAAACATTTGTTCACATGCATATGAATTGTTTAAAACTGTAGTTAGCTGAATGGATACTCTTGGTACAAATCTAAAGCAGTACACATATATATGTGAGGGAAATGATTCAGAAATAGAGAAAATGTGAGTGCTATTTCCTTGAGGCAATACTCAATCAATTTACCCTGTTGTTCTTGGCAGATTTTTACTAATGCCTGGACACCCACTGTAAATATTTCTGTGATTTAGTGACAATTTTGCAAAACATTTAGGCTGCAATAACTCAACCAGTTAAGAAACAAGCACATCAAATGAGTAGGCAGGTTTAAATAGCAGAGACAAATGGGGCCACATTCTCCCCCTTGCTTCCCATCCCCACAGCTAATATACTGATAACTAGAGGCAAAATCTGAGTATTACTTTGACTCCTGAATAACAGCGTGTCCAACTTCAATGTGTCAGAGTTTCATCTTTTCTGTAAGCCATGACACCTTTCTTATGATAAACATTACCTATGTAGCACCTAGTAGAACAATGTTTTCTGAAAAAAAATGTCTTTGCTCAGTGTTGTAAGTGGGACAGGCAGAAAGATAGACAGATCAGGACCAGCTGTTCTGTGTGCTGTCATCATGGATTGCTCCATACAGCCTAAAAGCCCCCTTAATGTCCCCACTGTAGTGTGGGGAGGAGGAAGAATTGAATCCTTCTCCTCCTTCTCTGCTTCACTGGCCTTGCTACTTTCATACAATATCATCTTACATCAGGCAACTTAATAATTGCAAGAAAATGGAGAACCAAACAATCTCCAGGCCAGCTGGAATAGTTGACCACTTTGTGGGGAGCTCTGTTTATGAATGTTTATACATAAATTGGTGTATGAAAAAGTAGATGCTGATCCATGAAAGTCCATGCTGAAATAAATCTGTAGCTTCTAAACTGCTACAATAGTTTGTTTTTTCCTATTCTCTTTCCCCTTAGCTTTTACCCATAGGAATAAATCAGTCCACACTGAACTAATGCTGATTACACTTTAATTTATGTCCAGTTCAAATGATCAGTGATTCCAACCAGGAAACGGTTGCACAGTACTCAGCCACTGTGGGATGTGACTGCATTCTTGAAATACAACCATTGAGCTTTCCTGAAACAGGCACTGTGAGGTACACAGACTTAAATCCAAACTACTGGAATGCTCTCCTGGCATTGGTTACTTCTCTTTATCTGCACAATTTTTTAAAAGTGTGCTTTTAAAGTTTTTAAATGCTTTTAAATAATATTGCATGATTAATTAATGGGTTTTTAATTATTAGTGTGTGTTTATTTGTTTTTTTTAACCTGTAATGTATTGCATTTTTAGTGTGACTTGTTTTAACGTGAGCTGCCTTGGGCCCCTTAACCAAGAGGAAGGCAGCCTTCGAATGAATGAATGAATGAATGAATGAATGAATGAATGAATGAATGAATGAATGAATGAATGAATGAATGAATGAATGGCAGCCATTTTGTCCTATGCTGCCTGGGGAATTCCCAAAGCTGTCATCCAAAAATACTGATCTGCACACCTATGCCTCCTATTTTGTGATAATAATAATAATTACCACCACCATCATATTAGAACTGCAGAATAGGGACCCTATGGAACTTCAAGTCCTGCCCCTGCCAAAGAGGTACAGTGGAGGATTAAACTCCCAGCCTCTGATCTATAGCACGCTTCACACAACAACACCACAGTAAGGGGTAAATGTGGAACATGCTCTTTCATACACGTGTTTGAAGACTGAAGAAACAGATTGAGAAAAGTAGTTCCAATGCAATACCACAATCTGCTGTAGAATCGTCGTTGTTTAGTCGTGTCCGACTCTTCGTGACCCCATGGACCAGAGCACGCCAGGCCTTCCTATCTTCCACTGCTGTAGAATAGTGTTGATCTAACAGAATTGTTGTTGTCACATGTGTGTTGAATCTACCTCAGGTATTTTATTACCCAAATATAGTTGTGGCTTGGTATGGCTGCAAACAAGGCTTCTGTCTTCTTGCACCTCAACTCTGAACTAAAACATTTGCAATCTAATAAAGCCATGGAAAGTTATAGCTGAATGGCATAATGGACGGACTATCTGCAGTGGGCAGTTGTAGTTATTTAACATTCAGGTGGGGTAAACATCCAGTTTTGTTTTCTAAACGAGCAGGTAAAGCAAGCTAGATCCATCCCCTCAGCTTATGTGAAGTGGCAGGTCTGAAGAAGGGAGACTCAGCAGTTTTTCAAGGCTTTCCACATGAAATGCAATGATAGGGAAATCAAAGTTCTGGCTAGGTGGAGAAGCTTTGCAACATTGACAAGTATGTCAGCTGGAAGGGGCAGAATGGGAGTCTATAGGGATGGGACGCAATGAGCAGGAAACAGATGGATTAGCTCCTTCAAAGAAGCTCCCAGTGGGCAGGGAGATGACATAAGGACATTCCCAGCCCTACTATTAGGAAGAGTGAAGCAGCTGTCTCAGGCAGCAGAATTTGAGTGTCATGAAAAGACAGCAAATTGCTAATTTATCTACTTTGCTATTATTGTGTTTTTACTGCCAGGAATCAGAAGAATTTGCCTTACCTCATGCACAGAAATCATTTGCCTGGATTTGGATACTGTGTACCTTTGTTTGGGTGGATAGTGGGAGAGCTGTTCCCCCCCCCCCCCCCAGCAATAAAATAACATATAATATCTTGGGCCAGTCCTGAGCTGGAACAGTGAGTGAAATGCTATAAAAGGGGGTGGAGGACGTCTCAGGAAGTTGTAAAAGCTGCCTGATAGGCTACAGCTCTTGCTTGCGATGATGGATATGCTTCCCCTAGTTGAGACAAATCAGGCATAGCCACATCTGGACACACCTGGGTGGTCCCAAGGCAAGGGGTTACCTGGTAGAGGACAGAACTGAGATAGAAGAGGGAGACTATGGCCCTTTGGACCTTTTTTCACTAACATTTTCATCAATGTCAAGCAGAATACCCAACAGTAAGTGATTATGGAAAACACATCATGGGCCATAGCTGCCACCCCTGCTGTAAGAACACAGTTTGGCATTGTACTCACCTGGTCTTTTGGCTTCTTCTACAGCACAGTGGGTGTGAGTCAGCCGGCTTTGGCTGCACTCATCCAAAGTGAAGCAATCTTGTGGCCATATGTTGGATCCTTTCCTACCAGAGCTATCAAGCAGAACTCAACTGTGGGACAACAGGCTACATGAGCAGTGACATGTAGCTATGATGTGGGTTGCAAAGATGTTTTTCTCAATGAGCAGCCGGTTATCTGAAACTGAAAGCTTTTAATTGCTGAGGGGTTTTTTTTCTGCTAGAGACAAAGATCTGTGTTGGCCTGTAATCTGCTGTATGGAAAAAGTTACTCATCAGCTAAAAGGCTGTCAGTTCCTGTTTCTATTGATCTAAATTATCAAATGCGCTGTACATGGGTCTCCCCACCCCCCACCCCAGGGTCAACACTTAAATGCACAATCACAGGAAGTATGCATACCTTGCACTGAATCCTTTCGAAAGAGACTATCTGAACATAAAACTCTTTCTCATACTCAAGTACCTAAATATAACTTCAGCCATTAAAGGGAACAGGAGGGTATTATTCAGAGGGTAGAATGTCTGGGAAAACTCTTATTGGGATCTAATCTTTACAAGCACTGACTGACAAAAAGTTGGCATCTCTGAAAGAGATTTCATACCAAACTACAGAAGTAAAGTTTGTGCCCAGACACTGCTCTTCTTTTCAAATGTCTCTCCCAGTAGTGCCTTTAAAGTCTTTGGCTTCATATGACTGTGGGTGGGAGATTTAATGAATTTGATTTGGATTTGATCTAGGTCCAAGAGCTGAAATTTGTCTTCCATTTTTGTTATAAGATTGTGTGTGTGTGTGTGTGTGTGTGTGTGTCATTTGCCATGATGCTGTGTCTAACGTATGGTGACTATAATAGAGTTTTTGAAGTGTTCAGGTAATGGTTTACCATTGCCTTCCCCTGCTGGGTTTCCATGGCCATGTAGATATATGAACTCAGATCTCCTGAGTCTTAGCCTGATACTCTCCCCACTACACCACAGTGGCTGTCTAGGATAAGATTATAAGTGAAGGCTATGATAAACTGTATGGTGTATGGCCTGATGTGAGTTTTGCAATTCCTCTCTCCGATCAACCTTAGCATTGAAGTAGGGAAGTAAAGACCGCTCACTCAATTCCTCTTTCTCACTGATGGGGGCAGTTTTGACACAAGACGGTACCAGAACAAGAAATCAAAACCCCTGTTGATTTACTCACTTCTAGCATAAAACTGAGACAATGGACTTTTTTTTATTCCATCAATGTCCTTGAAAGACCAATTTGAAAAGCAAATCACATACACAATAAGCACAGAAGGACTAGGTAGTTGTTCAAAAAGACACAATCTACCCCACAATCTTGCTTTTAAAAAGTTTACAGAACAAAACACTAGTTATTGTAGTTTTGTGTAATTTGTACTTTTGTGTTGTTTGTGCACAGATCATCTTTGCTAATGGAAAAACTCCCCTTGAGACTGGGAGAAACTATTTCACCCTCTGACAGATGAAAATAAAATGTTGGTAGATGAGAATGAGGCAGTCCAGGACTGTGAGCTGGAGAGAGAGGTGTATCAGGAGGTTAATGGAGTGAACCTATGCTAGTCAGCCTCCTTCAGCTTAACCTACCACACAGGTCTGATGCGAGGATCAAATGTGCAAGCCATACAAAAGAGGATGAAGACAAAATATTTGTATGTATGTATACACATGTCCAGTCAACTTCAGCCGCTTTTCCCCCATTCTCTCTTTCTGAATGTGTGTGTGTGTGTGTGTGTGTGTGTGTGTGTGTGTGTGTGTGTGAGAGAGAGAGAGAGAGAGAGAGAGAGAGAGAGAGAGAGAGAGAGAGAGAGATTATTTATGTCTGCCATGGGAGTAATATTTCAGAATGGGTATGCATTAACAAAAAATATTGGAAACAGATTTCCCCCAAACTAGAGGGGGAATTCACCCTCTTTTCCATCTTCAGCCCTTCTCCTTTCAAAACAAGTTTTATTGGGAAGTATGTTTTAAATAAACCATCTTATCTATAACAGGAATACGATATCAAAGAATCAAATAACAGCAGCAGCTCACAAAATACTAGGAATTCCATTTCGAAAAGAGTGGAAGTGGGATCCACTAGGAAACAGTTTCTAGACAATAGGGCGGCTGTAGAGGGAATGCAGAGATTCATCCAGTTGGCACATCCCACCAAATAGGGGTTTTGTGCCTTTTCCATCCATTTCAATGGCATTTGCACCAAAGGAATATTTTGGATTGCACCCAAACCTAGAAAGAAAGAAAGAAAGAAAGAAAGAAAGAAAGAAAGAAAGAAAGAAAGAAAGAAAGAAAGAAAGAAAGAAAGAAAGAAAGAAAGAAAGAAAGAAAGAAAGAAAGAAAAAGATTTAACATCTATCAGAATAGAATCACTTTATTCAAACATGCTGTTCAAGCATTTGGACCAAGGTGTTATAGAGCAATATGATTCTGCTTATCAGCATGCTCTCCACCCCCGGCTTGCCTCTCTCACCTGTAGGATGTTCTCTGTAGACACAAAGTACAGTGGGGTCTTGACTTGAGAACTTAATCCGTATTGGAAGGCGGTTCTCAAGTCAAAAAGTTCTCAGGTCAAATCTGCATTTCCCATAGGAATGCATTGAAAACCATTTGATCCGTATCTGCTCTTTTCCGTCCATAGAAACTAATGGGAAGCTGATATTCCGCCTTCGACGACTAGAGGGGGATATTTTGTTTCTTTTTTTCTTAGGTCAAGAAAGGTTCAGGGAAGGCAGGGAAAAGACAGTCCAGGCAGTACAGTACCAGGCAGTCCTAAGATTGTCTCCCAATCCACTCTCTAAACGCTGGGAGGAGTGAGGAGGCAGACAGGCACCCTTTTCACTGGCCAACAGTTAACTGAAAGTTCACATTTTGCACTTTCCCTGCCTCCCACGTGGGTTTTTTCCAGTTTGTAACTCAAATCTAAGTACTTAAGTCAAGTCAATATTTTCCTATGAGAGCGGTTCTTAAGTCAAAATGTTCTTAACTCGGGCCGTTCTTAAGTCAAGACCCCACTGTAGTACATGATGGTTGCCACTCAGACCTGGAGCCTTTCCAGTAAACTCTGAAAAGGTCTCCTTGAATATTGCAGGGCCCATTGGGTGAGCTTTGTGGGAACCCTCCATGCGCACATGAATGTCAAGACAAGAGATTAATGCATAACTCCAGTGATTCCTACCCTTGGGTTCCCAAATGTTCTTGGATTGCAACTCCCAGAAATCCCGGCTGGCACAGCTAGCACTGAAGATTTCAGGAAGTTTTAGTCCAAGAACATCTAGAGACCCAAGATTGTAAAACTGCCACTTTACATGATGTTTCTATTGGCTTAGACATAACAAGAGTCCGAAAATATATTAAGGAGATCTAGATAGCTCTAGAAATACTATCCCCTTTCAATACTGCAGAAATTATAATGATTTTCCTTGAGGAAGCTATAATGCAGAATGCTGTAGTGTGATCTTTACAAACCTTCAGTACTTTGCCTAAGGTTAGGTAATATGTTTTTGTGAAGCCAGAGAGCTGTGATAAGAAACCAGAATTGGGTTTTCAGATTGTGTCTTTAATCACTGCGTCATCTCCTTTTCTCCACATAATGTTAATTCTTCAGCACAGAGCTGTGCAATTGCTTGCAGACACTGTTTTGCTAGTTATTCTCCCATGTATTTCAGTCAGCAAGATTTTCCAGTGCTCTGTTACCTTACTTCCTGCAGCAGAACTGAATGCCCCAGCGAAGTTGAGGGCTGGCTATATTTGACATGATGTAATCCCAGCTGGCATAATGTAATGAGCCGGCTGTTTGAGAAATGCTTCTCCTGCTTAAAACGTGTGCAAATGCTGATCTCATTGGATTCGATGCAATAATAATTACACTAAAGCTCACAAGCTAGTTTCCTGTATTTTACCAATTTCTGCAAAAAAAAAAAATCACAATATGGGAAATTTTTGTTTTGGTTATTATGAGTTTGAATCCTCCAGAACACCATCTCTTTTGCACTTCTCCCCCATGGATACCTAATAGGGGCATTCTGGAGGCAAGAGTAGGCTGTAACTCCTCCTTTCATTGGCTACCACTCATTGCCCTATTGCTCTTTTTAAAGAGTTAAAAGATTCACCACTTCTTATTAGCTTTTCCCAGTCCTTTCTAACCCTCAAGCTGTGAACATCTCTTTCTTGAAAGTATGCTGAAACCTCTCCTCTCTGGGCGATGGGCTCAGGCCTTGAGACACGGTCTTCTGTCTAGTTCAGGATATACTTTTTCTATCAAATGTGTTTCTAAATATACCCAGGAACCTTTGTTTAAGTTCAACCTTCTGCCTGGTTTATTGCTCCAGAGAACAGAACAATGAAGTGAATTAAAAAACCCACTGGAGCACCTTCATTGTTTCCTCCACTAACTAAAAGATCTCCTAACAGAGATTCCTACACAGATTTAACAATCTGAATAAAAATTTACAATGGGAGCAAGGTGGATCATCTAGTAAGAGATGAGATCACCTGTTTGCTTTAATGTGATTCAGTGATAGTTCAACAGTGGCAAGAATTCACACAATTAAGATAGAGCCAAACCAAGCAAAACTTTGAGAAGTCTCCCGCCCACCTCAGATCATACAAATAGTCCACCTGTGGGGACACTCAATCCAATCCTCAAGCAGTGTAACCCAAATGTGGGCCCAACTGACACAAGATGCTAATAACCCAGAAAGGCAGTAGCTTCTCTTTGATAAACCACACATGAAGCTCTGCACATGAACATGTCTTGAGGTCATTTTCTTTCTCTGTTCTCTTTAAATGCCCATCGGCTGTCACACAGCAAGGGATGGCTCTACTATTAGGCAAAATGAGGCAGCTGCCTCAGGCAGCAGATGCTGGTGAGCATCAGCAAGGTGCAGGAGGGCAGAGCCATGTTTGCCTTGCACCTGTGTACATAGGTTAACTATGTCCTCTAAGCCAACGTTTCCCCTTCAGGTGTGGTGGAGTACAGTATCCAGTGTTGAAGTTAACTCCCAACTGCAGTCCACTTAGCTTTTAAAGATAGAAAAATGGAGAACGCTTAGCTTGCTGTGGTGCTATATATAGTACAAAGCACCTATATAAAGTCACCCTCGAGGCTTTGCATCAGATGTTCTCCTTCCCCAAATTTGTCATTTTACCAGGGAAATATGTCAGAGCTATAAAAGGCTTGGAGATTAGATTTTTGCTGCAAATTCTACAGGGTTACTATAATTTAAAAAATCCCACCCAAAAGTTTTCATGAAATCAGTGAGATGGAAGTGAAATTCATCTGCTAGAATTGGAAGAACATTTGGCATTAAAAAAGTGATAAATTCTGGGACTCTGGTCTTGTTTGCCATTAGCCCTGTAAAGGTGTTGCAATCATGGGGAGACTAACTATCCTCTGAAGAAAGAGTCTAGCTCCTCACCTCTTTATCATTATTTTCTACAAGAAGAAAGCAACATATCTTCAGGTTATGTAGGCTCCCCATTCCTACATTCCTGTTCACATGTAGGCTTTACATATGAGGAAGAATCCTGGAAAATTGGGCTTTGTTCACATGGAGAGACTACAGGCAAGCAGGAATCATGTCAAAGGCAGAAATGAAAGAGCTAAGGACACCCCTCAAGCTATGGTGAGGCGATGCCTAAAGATTGCACAGAGTTGAGGCCAGGATTGCACAGAGTTGAGGCCAGGATTTCCATTTTGCAGGATTATTGAGTGCTTAACTTTCTCAGCTTGGACGCTAAATTAAATAAAAGCTGCAGAACGGCAAACTGGCAATAACTCAGCAGAATTTTGCCCTCAGCTGCTACAAATCAAGCCACAGTGATTTGCAATGACAGGGAGTGACTTTAAAATTGAACTGCTTGGACTTGAGACACAATAGAACTTGGGAATGGAAGAATGCAGCCATTGCTGACTTAAGCAAAAGGGGAAGGATGACTGATTGCACATATTAACGTGTGAAGTACATATGCACTCTGGACAGTAGCTGAGTAAAGAAAATCAATACGTCCCTTCCTCAGATACCCTGAGACACTGTATTTAGCAGGCTGCAAAGCTCAAATTAAACAATTTCCACAGATTCGGACAGAGATGCATTGTCAGACCAGGACAGCAATATTAAAGTCAGCCCCGACAAGATAAAGGAAGCAAATTTAGGAAAGTGACAACATGGTTTGAGAAGATGGATATGCTAATAAAGTACAGTGCTAGTTTTGACACAATCGAGTTGCTTCTACTATGTAAAATGTCTGCATAAAGGTTATTATTCCAAAGCAGAAAGGCACTGAAAAATAATGCTTAGCCATTGTTTTCAAGACAACTTTTCATGACTCTAGTGAGTTGATCATTCTTAGAATTGGTGGAGGCATCTTCAATGCAATTTTCTTATTGAAGCACTGGTTAGATCAGCTTTGGCTGCATCCAGAGAGGGCACACATAAAGAAACTATTTATTAATTTATTTATTTGACATATTTATTAATTGCTCCACCATCTAACCAGTGGGCCGTCAAGGCAATATAGCAAATCCAGACTGGAAACAGTAATAAATCAAATACATCATTTCTATTAAGAATAAAACAAATAGATTGTAAAATAAAAAGCAATCAGAAGCCAGATAGTTCATTGCAATAACATGAGGGCACAACACTAGAAACCATGAAGAGATCCTCTGAGTGCATTGTTTTGCAGAAAGGCACAGTATAAATGCAATGATGGAACATTAGATGGTTTTATATTACTCTGAAACATACTGAAGAGGAGACTACTTAGACCTTCTGAGAATGCCATCAAGTGGCAGGAAAAGCATGAGTCCAATCACACCAGAAAGGGCTGATTGCGAGGAGCGATCTTACAGCATCTCTTCTGTCTGTTGGGGAACCATTCCAGCCTGGCCCTCAAAAGTAGTTGCCCTACAGCTGGACAAAAAAGGTCCAGCTTTGGCACAGATCAGGATCAAGATGAGTGCAATTCCTCTATGTTGTATTGTTGCCAAGAAAGACATTGCACCTGCCCATTGCAGAGGCAGTCCAAAATATGATCAGAGGAGGACCATAATCAGGGAGTGTTCCAGAAGACCTTTTGTCTTGCCTGCCCACCAGTCTAGGTGATGAAACATATAGCAGGTGAGGAAAAGGCAACATGTTTCTTCCCAACATCTTCTAATGCCAACAATACAACAGCAACAAAACAATCCATATAGCAAAACCAAGGTGAATCCAACCCAAGACTAGTGTTACAGGCCAAATCTAGTTCCTAGTTCCCCCCCTTCTCCGGAATAGGCCCACTGAATGGATTGCATTCCTTCAACATTAGTATCAACTAACATTAGTATTAACAAGTCTCATTTATTCAATGGATCTTCTTCAGATGAGACTAACTCATGGATTTAGCTCTTTAAACCATTCAAGTGATTCAAATGGTAAAATATGCGCTTAAGGCCTCCATTTTGTACTCTGCTGTGAATGGGTGAGCCCCATTGAGCCTCACAACAGGTATAAGGCTGGGTTGTTATGCCAATCCATTAAGAGGGAGTTGGATGTGGGCAAATTTAGCCGGATCATGGCCAAGTTATTTTAAACTACAGTGAAGTAGCACCTTTGAGACCAATTTTATGAGATCGTAGACGTTTGCAAACTATGCCAACAGCAGAACAGTTGGCAGCAAACAGCAGGAGACAGTTAATTAAGTGTTTACATTTAAATATACAGTACTTGATTTTAAAGATACAGTTTTCTGTTATATCACACATGAAAATTAAAAGCAGTGTACGGGACAAAAACCACACACATGAACAGTTTATGGTTTTGTTTTATGGTTCCCGCTGTGTATTGCATAGCTGCCAAATATTATGACGATGCACACATAAACTGCGCAACAGAATGTGTTATATTTTCCCCCTTAGGAGAAAAGGCTGATTAATGGGAGAATATAATTCATTTTCTGGTTATCTCGCATATTTTCTTTATTCAAATACACAGGCATAGAACCTTGTGTACATATTCCTCTAACTGCATGCTTAAAAAAAACTTAACACATAATATAACAAAACTATAATAAATATTATCAGGAAACAGGTATTAAAGTTATTTATATATCTCATTGAATTGCCAGGTGACCTTGATGACAGCAGTCATCAGTTAGACATTTAAATTGTGAAAGCTCATTTATTAAATTCTCCTTTCTTGAAATGTGGCATAATTAGAGCCCCAGAAGAGAAGAGAATTGAAGAGAAGAGCAGGGAGAGAGAGAAATATTTAAGATAAATAGAATTGCTCATTTCATAAGCAGATGTGTTGTGACTGAAAACATGTAAAGTTCAAACCAGATATTGTCACACAAAACAGATGCGGAATATTTAAATAAATTCCATACAGATTATATCCAACAATGTATTTACATACTTAATCTTCATGTGGATCCATTCTTTAAAGCTCTGAGGAATGAATAAAAGTGACTTTTCCACGAGTCTATCTTAGCAGCCCAAATTGAATGAGTTTGTTTCAAATTCTTTAATCACAGGCCAGAATTGAAAGTGAAATGCTTGAAAGATACTGACCTGCTTTAGTTTACAGTTGAAGTGTCCAGTGTGCGCCATATTCTCACAATAAGTTTGTTTCCAGGCCAATGAGCACACTAAACTTAATAGTATGCAAAGATATGGAATCACAACATGACTTTGCAGGAACATGAAGTTAAGACAGAGTGAAATTCACTGAGATCAATGCTCTGTGTGCAAGGTGAAAACCATAGGCTGAGAATCACGTTTCATGTAAATCGGTTCCAAAGATTCCTTTCTTTAATTTCCTCATGAAAAAGTTTGCACTGAAGGCTAGAATACCAAGTGGAATGCTGGCAGAAAAGAGCAGCTGCTTCACCCTTTTCCCGCCAGTTATTTATCTGCTTTTTTAAAAGAAAAAGGGCCCTTCCCAGCTGCTTTTTCTTTTGCAGGCAAAAACCAAGTGCAAGACCAAACACAGGGACCCTGGGACTAAAGGTTTTTTTGTTTGGTTATTTTTTTGCTAGTGTGCACTTTTCATACACATTAGTTACCGTACTTTACACCTTTGCCTTGGCATGTCTGTGGGCAGTTTCCATAAGATGCTGAGGAGAATGCAGCTAGTTGATTAGGTGCCACACACACACACACACACACACACACACACACACACACACACACACACACACACACACACACACACACACACACACACACAGACAGACACACACACTTCAGCCAAGCAACTTAGAACCCTGCCAGTTTATCGGTTGTGCATGATTTCTGCTGTGCATGCATAAAATCCCAATAGACATTTGACCACTTACTGTCGAAAACTATTTCATGTTTAGGACTTAAAACCATGTTTACCTATTTAGAGGTGGGGGAAAGAGAAAATTTGCACATGGAACTTTCCTTCGGGTTCTTGAATCCAAAACTGAGTTCTAATAATAATAATCGTTTTATCTTTATTCATTCAAAATTTGTTCTGAACTTGATAGTTTACTGTTATAGTTATCTATGTTCAATTTCATCCCCAGATGTATACAGACTAAAGAAAACAACAATTCATCTCAGATTTCATTATGTGGAACCATTTTAATTTGTGCAAAATAAACTTGTTTGCTTGGCTTTGACCTTAGTTAACTTTTTCTCCTCCCTCTCCCCCCACCCCTCTCTCTCTCTCTGGTACACACACACACACAGAGAGAGAGAGAGAGAGAGAGAGAGAGTTTCAAGTAGGAAGTCATTATGTTCCTATAGCTAGGAGAATGGACAAACATCTCACAGCTGGAGCCATTATTTAGTGCAATTATGAAATACAGATGTTTTCTGCTAGACTAAGACAAATCTTCCAAAAATGTTGTGGGAATTCCCTTGAGTGGAGAAGAAAGTTAAGTAACCTCAGAGTTTCAATATATTTTTCTTAGTATAAAAAATTGCAGTATAAATAAAATAGCGTGTTTTCCCGAAAACAAGACAGGGTCTTATATTAATTTTAGCTCCAAAAAAACACATTAGGGCTTATTTTCAGGGGATTATTTTTTTAAAATGTACAGCAATCTACATTTATTCAAATACAGCCATGTCACCTTCTTCTGGTTGCTGCACAATGGTGGAGGGAGGGGTTACACTTAATTGGGGCTTATTTTTGGGGTAGGGCTTATATTACGAGCATCTTGAAAAATCATACTCGGGCTTATTTTCAGGTTAGGTCTTATTTTCAGGAAAACAGGGTAAAACATCATTTTAGATAAATTATATAAGTGTAATCCAGATCCGAGGATGTACAACCTCATAAGGTTGATATTTGCCATGGCATGCCAAATTTTGGGTTGGTGCAGCTCCCCACATTTTTGTTAACAATCAAAAGCCTGTGTTGATCAGTTCATACCTACTGCAAAAACCTGTATTGATTCAAACCTCGTGATAAGGCCCTCCTTAGAACCTTTGAGAGGTTTGGAGCACCATCAGATATCTAGACCTCACATTATATCGGTGTGTAATAACAGCAACACATTGTCTAATATCTCTTACTGATAACTACAGGAATCTTTCCATTTCATTTACCTCTAAATATCTGAAACTTTGATTTGTCTGTCTGAAACCTACAATCCTGCAAAGCTGGCTTTTGCTAAGCAACTTTCCATAATAAAATTACAATTAGACTATTCAATGTGATGAGGTTAAACATTACTATGACCCAGGAAATGCTGATATTACAAGAGTTAGGGCTTGGTCGTACTGGCAATAACAACCGCAGTTGAGTTAGTGTTCGTGTTATTAAAATCTATCTAAAAATTCCCTCGCTGAATGACACCTAGGGGAGCCCAATTTTTTTTGTACCATCAAGCAAGTTATTTTGAAGAGCCTCATAGAGGCTTTTAATTTTAACACAAATAAGAAAGCATTTTGTTTTGAATTGCTTCAGCATATGTAAACGCCTCTGCCAGAGTAAATACTGTCTTTTGAAGCACTTCCACTATTGAAAACAGGAGGCAAAGCAACAGGTAGATGGAAGCCTGAGTGATGGACAGACACGATAACAAAAATATATGGCCACACATGTTTCTGGGGATTCATTAGTTATAGCAATAATTTCCAATTAAAGAGAATTTTTTTAAAAAATTTGAATTGCGGGTCCACTGCAATCCAAAACCCACAACCCAACTCTTTGCTGTCTCACTCTAAAATTCCTTCTTTCTTGATGCCCTTAATTGTGAACCACTTCCATTCCTGCCTCTTCTTGCACCCTTCCTACTTTCAAGTCTTGCTCATTCTCTGGGGCCACTACACTACGATGCCAGTGCCCCCCCCACCCTGCACATGGCTTCCAGTGTGGGAATGTTCTTGAATGAATAAGGAAAACCATGGGCCTAGGCCTGGAACAAAGGACTGAAACTTTGGTTCATGAAAGCAGCCCTTGTCAGCGGAACCTTTTCGGAAGACAGTTCTTGCTGAAGTCAGCAGGGCCATCCGAGAAAAAGGAAGGGAGTTGACAAGAAATGATGTATGACAAAAGATGTTGTTATGTTTAACGGCATTTATAGATATTTTATGCTTGTCCCACTGAGGGCCGGTGAAAAACGTGGAACTGCTGAATGGCATAAAAAGTCTGCACTGAGCCTATAGACATATTGTTAAATACGGATACCTGTATGCATTAGCTGCCTTTGTGACAGACCTGCTAGACTCCCATTGCATTGTGCCTCTATTTGCAAATAGATATTTTGCTTTTAATAAAGCTGTCTGTGCCAGAGCAGTTTACTTGTCTCAGTGTGTTATTTTGACTCACACCAGGTAAGGCAATGGCCAGAAGGGTGCCCCCTCTTCATCCACCCAATCACACAAAAGGGCGGCCAGCTGTCTTGCCCTATGCCTCCTCTCTAGACCACTTGATTTATCACACCTTCAAGGCCAGCGCTGCCTTCCCTTCCCTCCTCCCTCCCTCCCTCCCTCCCCATGTATTCTTTCTGCTTCTCTTTGCCCTGACCCACCAGCATTCTTCCTCACCCTTGAGGCAGCTACATGCAAGCACCAGGGGCTTCCACAGCTGCCCCTTCACCTTCTTCAGGGTGCCTGTGGGTTTCATTTCCAATAATAAACATGCACATCAAAACAAAACCCACGTAGCCTTAATTCACTTTGAAAAACATTGTGGGAAACACTGATATAAATCAGCCGTGTGACCAAGCCCTTACCCCCCTCTTCAAGATGTGGTAACTCCTGATACATGTACATCTTTGACACCATGTTGTTGTTGTTTTGAACCACAAGAATAACGGAGAAGAAATGGTGACCTTTACATATCAAAAGGGTGATAGAATGGGTGAGGGTGGGGGAAATCATGTGAATTGATGCAAGAACAGCAGGGAAATTTCTGATATGGCACTTGGCATTCAAAATTTGTAATCAGAAACTTTTTTCTGTTTTAAAGTTTATTTATCTGCATAGCTACATCTCTCTCTCTCTCTCTTTCTGTTCTACCTTACCATTCTCATTGTAGAAGGGCTCAAGGTAGCTTACAAATGATTTAAAATACTTGTATTGAAACAATTACAAATATAATAAACTACATTATTACAAAAACAAACATATTAATTATAAAAAGGTGCTAAATAAAATCTTGCTTAACACTTAAAAAATAAAATAAAAGGACAATTCCTCACCTTAAAATCCCTTCCTCAGCAGCAGTTTACATATTAAAAACCTGCCTGAAAAGAAGGATCTTGGTGTGAAGAACCTCAGGGTAGGAGCTAGCCTGATCTCCAATGGGTCGGAATTCCACTGCCTGGGAGCAGTTCCTGCACCCACACCAGGCACACCTACGAGGGCAGTGGGACTGAGAGAAAAGCCTCCTTTGAAGATCTTAAAATCTGGGGATGCTGGTGTAAAGAGATACAGTCCTTCAAATAGCCTGGGCTGAAGTTGTTTATGCATACCTGAACCACAGAAGCTGGTTTTTTTTAATAGTATAGTATAGTATAGTATAGTATAGTATAGTATAGTATAGTATAGTATAGTATAGTATAGTATAGTATAGTATAGTATATAGTCCAGTCCAGTCCAGTCCAGTCTAGTATACAGTCCCTGGGTGCCCCCAGAAAAGGGACTGGTAAATCATTTCTGAGTACTCTGTATCTAGAAGTGACATGACAGGACATAATTAATTAATGTGTAGTCCTATGTATAAACACACATTCTTCCTTTATGAAATAATGGTGACAAAAGCATTGATTTCAAAAGTGAAACAAAAGAGTACATACGTTTTTAAAAGCATGTGACTAAGATACTCAACCAGGGGGTAGGTTGGGGGGGGGGAGACTTCTGTTACTGAATCCAAAGTAGCAGATCACACACCACTGTGAGTGGAAAAGCTCTGAAAATCCACGAGATACAGTAGATTCTGTTGTCAGTCCCAACTAGTGTAGGGACTTTGAATCAATGATGACTTCCTTCAGTGTTAGCTTTGTAAGTCCCATTCTTTCAATCAATCTATTCTGTTTGGGGCTAACAATTGGATTCATACCCATGTTTTAAAACTCAATCGATTTATCTAAGGTTGTGACTATGGAGTCAAACATTGTTGGATTTGTTTGGTTATAAAACAGATTAATTCTTTTTTCCTTTTTACTGATCATATGACACCAAGGCCAATTTCAATCATGCCAGCCTTTTTTTTTGCTCCCAATGTGAAGTGGTTTGTTTGTTTTTCTCTGTCTCTTAAGGCTTCTACTTTTGTCAAGCTGGAACAATTTGATCAGATTTTTCCCCAGGTGATTAGCTGTTTCCTTCTGCAAAAGAACAGGTGTGGGTGGGTGTGCCTCTGGAGTGTATGTGTTGTGGTAATGTAGGCAGTTGGGCCATGATGTTTAGGGACTGTAGGTACACCAGCCCTCAAATATCCCCATTTATTTATTTATTTATTTATTTATTTATTTATTTATTTATTTATTTATTTATTTATTTATTTATAAATTAGTCTGGCATTGAGTCATTGTACTGATACACTGATTTAGCAGTAGATCACTTCCACACAGGGATTTATTTAATTTTTTTAAAAGCTTGCTACAAAATAAAAATAACCCTGATGAAATACACAAGACTAAGTATGTTTCTGTGTGCGGGTATATCTGTGTATATTATGAAGAATTTTGGAAAGATGCCCCCTTTTTCCTAACGCTCTCCAACCCTTTGAAAACCAAGTGACTTGACGGCAGCATATGGGGACTTCAGCCACACAGCATGCTGTTGAGTTGTGACTCAAGTCGCTCCGGTGACTCGACTCAGACTTGACTTGGTGGTTTTTTTTCAATGACTTGGACTTGATTCGCAACTCAGACCCATTTTCTGAGTTGCAGTTTCAAGTCTCTATTCTTTTAATGAAGAACGCCATAAACCTAGAAGAAGCTTTGCAACTCTCACCAGAATATTTAGAAGGGGCAGGCAAAGGGCAGCAAGTGGTGAAGGAGGAGGTAGTGATGGGGAGAGAAGGTTTTTGAGGGGGTTGATGGGTGAGTGAAGATGAGACGGGCTCAGTGATTTTTTTTTTTTTTGTAAATTGGTCAAAATTCCAAGGACAAGGGTGGGCTCGGCAAGGGGCAGGGGCAGGGAGGAAGGACCCGCCTACTCAACTTGCCAACATCCCTGCTTGATGGTGAACCAGAAAAGGTTTGGTAGAGGTAGGGAAAGAAGAGAAGAAGGGAGGGAGGGAGGGGTGTGGACTAAAATGTGGATCATTCCGTATCCATGTGTGGACACGGGCTCTGAATCAATCCTCAGCCCCTTGTGTGATCTCTCATCGTGAATGAAAATGGAAGGTAAGCTGCAAATCAAACCACAGCAAACTGTAGTTGTAGCCTAATTTACTTCACACTTCTGTCTCATGTTGCCAGGCATGCTACTGGTCCTCTAGCTAAACATCTGGGCATTGGTGTGAACATCTATAGTGGTGCCTCGCAAGACCACTGCTTCGCATAACGACGAATTCGCTTTACGATGAGGTTTTCGGAGCGATCTTGCACTTTGTTTAACGATGTTTCCTATGGGCAATTTTTGCTTTACGATGTTAGGGACCTTGCCTCGCAAGACGGTTAAATTTTAGGTCCCTGTTTTTCGCTTTACGATGTTTTTGACAGCTTGGTCTTGCTTCGCTATATGAGTCTTTTAATGGTCTCTGTTTCGTTAGATGGCTGTCTTCACTTGGGAACTGCGTTTCGCTTATCTATGTTTCCTATGGCAATTTTGCTTTACGATGACAATCCGTTCCCGTTGGAACGGATTATCAGGTTTTCAATGCATTTCAATGGGAAAACTTGTTTCGCAAGACGATGTTTTCGCTTAACAGCGATTTTTGCTGAATGAATTAACATTGTCTTGTGAGGCACCACCGTACTTAGAAAAGTTTGGCTGTTTGTCCTTACGTATCCATGTGGTTGGGATCCCCATGTGATGGTATGTGGAATTCCTCTCTGCAGATTTTTATTTGCCAGGGACTGGAGATCCATGGAGCAGGATCAGTGATATTCTTTATATTGGGAACATTGTCTGTGGGAGGGTTCTTCTCCCCATTCATTACATGGAGTCCCTTTTCCTGAAAAAATGCATGAGAAGGGTTTGAAGAACCACCTCTACCATTAGGCAGAGTGAGTCAATTGCTTCTGGCCGCAGATCCAGGGAGGCAGCTGTGGCTATTTTGCAGCTGGCTACTCCTCCTGAAGTCTCTGTGAGTTCCTCTCTTGGTGTCAGGTATGATATCGGACACGATGGTATAGGACACAATCCCATTGCCAATGCTGAAGTAAGAGTTCATTTGTCAGCCTGGTCAGCTTCTACGGGAGGACTGGGAACATGGCAGTCCCTTGTCCTTTACCTTAGGCAGTGAAATATTTTAGGGTGGCCTTAGAGGTTGTATTTTCCCGTCTGTCAAAAATTCTACATGGCTGCAATCTTAGGTGTTCCCTTGCTGAAGTCTGGATAGCAGAACTAACTTCCTGTCATCTCAGTGATGAGCAAATGTTGCTTTTTTGGACTTCAAACTCCCTGTAGTCCTCACCATCCATAGTCCATAAAAATAACTTTTCTCAACTCTTCACCTATTGTTATCATTCTGAGAATGATTTCAATTTCTGGGGATTTTAAGGTGTCCGATCTGGACATAGTTAACTCCCTCCAAGCAAACTGCATTTTCAGTCTTTTTCTAGCATTAGCACTTCAGAAATGTCACAATGGAAAGAATGTACAACAAGAAAGTCTAGAAGATAGATAGCAGTTGCTTGGCGTTATTTACAATCTTGAGGCTGTGACACAGTTCCCTCATGGAGAAGATGTGATCAGGAAAGTGTTTTAGAGGCGATAGAACATTCCATAAATTACCCATTTCTTGCCTCCCAACTAGATATGAAGAACAGAAGAGGAAACAAAGTATTTCCTGTTTTTGCAATCCTGGGATCTCAGCAAAAAAGGCAGCAGGAGTTATCGTTAAGTCAAAGAAGCCTCCACCCCTTTAAGCTTTCACAATTAGACTTTTGTACTTCAGTTTTAGTGTTTGACAACATTAACACCACATTCAGTTTTCATTTTCTCCCTCAGCCTTCATAGCAAGCAACGGTTCTGTCTTTTCTATTTTCCCCCCCACAACTGAATCACCAGAGAGAATGGATAACTAAAAGGATTTTACAGTATTCTTATTTAACTGAGTGAAAGGGTTTCTCTCCCCCCCCCCCCCAATTTCACCACAGGTTTCTCAGAGTTTTGCTCTGTGTTCAGGTTAAATGGCTGAGCATAGACGAAGAACAATAAAATCAAGGATTATAAATACTTTGGTGAAGGAACAAACCGAGATGAATTTGTTTTCCAGGGAATATCTGAAAATGTAATTCATTTCTTCTCCCTGAGCACATGAGCTACTTCTATATATATGACTCCCAGGAGAGACATATTCTTGCCTGATAGTGAGTTAAAGTACCGTGAGGAGATCATCACAGTTTGAAAAGCAGCTGTATGTAAATGTTCTACTCTTTATGATCAAATATAATTTGAAGCAGTTAAAGCCCCTTCCTGGGTTTAGAACAGCAGTGGCATGCCACAGCATGGCTTTCTCTTCTACCACTTCAGTAACATTGCGGTCTCTCTGTCATACGCTAGTCTTGCTTGCGAGCCACCACCAAACGATGCCTGCTCAGGAAGGAGCTGGATTTGTGTACCTCCTCCCCATAATCTTGGGGTCATGATTGGAGGATGGGGTGACATTTTTATGTGTATGTACTGTATAACTGGGATGCGGGTGGTGCAGCGGGTTAAACCGCTGAGCCACTGGGTTGTCTGCAGTTCAAACCCGAGTGACGGGGTGAGCTCCCATTGCTTGTCCCTGATCCTACCAACCTACCAGTTTGAAAGCATGCAAAAATCTGAGTAGATGAATAGGCACCGCCTTGATGGGAAGGCAATGGCATTCCATGTCTAGTCATGCTGGCCATGTGACCGTGGAAAGTGTCTATGGACAAATGCTGGCTCTTCAGCTTACCAACAGGGTTGAACACCAGCCCCTAGAGTTAGACATGACTGGACTTAATTGTCAAGAGGAACTTTTACCTTTACCTTACTGTATATCTTCATGTACATGCACTAATGTAGCTTCACCCTTCCCCTGAGTTTGCACCACTTTTCCTGCTGCCACACCAGTGTTGTGATAGGAACATCAGCTGGAAGGAGCTTCTTCTACCTCAATAGTCTCATCTTCTAGCAATCTAAAAAAAAATTAAGGAACAGGCTCTTGAGCTGTCACAGACCCCCTACCTAATGTCACAGGTGGTGGGTCCTTCAGCAACATCTGGAAAATTGTGTGTGAGAGATGGACAATGGACAATGTAGAGATTCTATTATGAATGTAAAGGTCAACCTGCAAATTCCAGGAGCTATAGCTGTTGCTCTAGGAGGGGTCTCCAAACTATGGCCCACAGGCCACATTCAGCCCACCTTGCCTATATATCTGGCCTGGTGGGTGGGCAGGAGTGCAGGTGTGTGTGTGTCTTCCTTCGGTCCTGAAAAATGTGGAGCTTATATGATGTGGCCTGACTGCTGAAAAGTTTGGAGACCCCTGCTCTAGAGCATGCAAGATAAAGACAAGGCTACTTCTCATATCGAAAGGGCATATCCTAATGCCATAAGTAGGAATTTCTGGAATCTAGAGTCACCAGTTTGGCAACATCCCATTAACTCTAGTTTCAATCCAAGCTTGAGATCAGGAGAATGGACCCAGAAACATGAGTCTCAGGGTCAAAGCCTGGGACCTGGCAATCTTCAGACATCATTGATCAATCATGTGTGGAATCACAGTTGGTGTCCTCCAATACAGCAAGGTTGTATTGTCTACAACAGAGTTAGGAGAGTGGGGCTACAGAAACAGTGGCAGGTTCATGCCATGAAGGAGAAAGGATCTCCTTCCCATTCTTTCCAATATGCAATCCCAGTCAATTATGATGGGCAGAACACTAGAAAAGGGCTCAAGGCTTCTGTGATTCTTTCTCTTTGCATTATGCTTAAAATCTCAAGAAATCAGGCAACTCGAATAAAAAGGCTTAATTTATCTCATGGGAGTCTAGTTTACCCCAGAGTAAGACAAAGATGGGCAACAGGTGGACCTCCATATGTTATTAGGCTGTAGTTTCCGCCAGCCCTGCAACTCTCACTGAGTACACTCACTCCCTTGATGAGAACAGGATTCAGGCCTAACTACTCTCCCACTCTAACAGCATGTATAAATAGATGCATGGCTCCATCATCAAAGACATCTGTAGACAAGTAAACAGGCAAAATGATCAATTTCTTACCTTGCTCTCCTCTTGGGGCCCAATCCCCACTGCCATCCGGAAAAAGAAAGCAGAAAAAAACCAACAAGCAGTGCCAGCTATTTCTCCATCCTATTATCTATACTACTACTGCTGCTGCTGCTGCTACTACTACTACTAATAAGAGTATATTTATCACAAAAAATTGGAGGTTGTGGATTACTGCAAATACAGCATGTACTAGAGGATGAAAAAAAGAAGCCTAAATGGGACAAGTACAAGCAGAGAAAAATTACTTAAGGCAGTGAAAATGGAGAATATTTTGAAAATATAGGGGGGCCCAATCCCCACTGCCATCCGGAAGAAGAAAGCAGAAAAGCCAACAAGTAGTGCCACCTATTTCTCCATCCTATTATCTATACTACTGCTACTACTACTACTGCTGCTGCTGCTGCTGCTGCTGCTGCTACTGCTACTACTAATAATAATAATTGACAGAGTTGCAGTATACCAGGTGTGCCAGGTGACATTAACAAGTAGAGTTTCCCAGACTTATGAAGTTACCAGGCAAGGAAACAGTATTGATAGCAGAAATAATTGTAATTTATCAGATTAGATGCAGGATATATATACATACACATACAGCTTTGTCCTTATTTCCAGTCCAGTGATCTAACACGGCAATTCCAATACAGTTCAGGCATAAATCAGATCAGAGTCCTTTGTAAATCAAATTCAGCAGAGTCCATATAATTCAGTCCAGCAGTCAGAGTCCTTCTCCAAGATTCCTCTACGACAATACAGCACTTTTCACCACGACACCACAAAGTATGTGTGCTGGGTCTGTTTGCTTTATCCCAGGGTTAGGCAATCCTAGGTTTTCTTCCTCAGCTGATACAAGTTATGTATTACACCAGCTGCATAAATTCTTACTTGGCTTACTATTCTTAGTGTGGATCCTTACAATTATTTACAGTGTTTTTGCTCTTTTACAATTGCTTAGCACAAAACTGTATTAACAATTCTTCCAGGTTTATGTGAAACCTGTCAACAAGAAGAAGAAGAAGAAGAAGAAGAAGAAGAAGAAGAAGAAGAAGAAGAAGAAGAAGATATTTAGCACAAAAAATTGGAGGCTCTGGATTACTGCAAATACAGCATGTACTAGAGGATGAAAAAAGAAGCCTAAATGGGACAAGTACAAGCAGAGAAAAATTACTTAAGGCAGTGAAATGGAGAATATTTTGAAAACAACAAAAGCAAAGGCTTGATATAAGAAACAACAATTTGAAAATGAATTAAACAGCTGGAAAAATAAACCACTACATGGACAACACCTGAGAAACATTGATGGAAAGCACAATCATAATTCAACATGGGCATGGCTAAAACTGGAGATCCTTAAGAAAGAAACTGAAGGCTTGATGTTTGGATGAGAACAAGCATTCCAAACCAATTTGATGAAAGCTAAGATCCAAGGAATTAATAATAACAGCAAATGTTGACTCTGCCTAGAAACTGTGTTACACCTCATCTATGAATATCCAAGATTGCACAAACAGATTACAAAGTTAGACATGATAGAGTGACAAAATTAATGTACTGGTCATTATGGAAAAAATATAACTTCCCAGCCTCTAAAAATCCATGGGAACATCAGGTAGAGAAGGTGTTAGAAAATGAGGAAGTCAAGATCTTGTGGGATTTCTGGATATATACTGATAGACACCTTAAACATAACACACCAGACATAGTAGTAAAAGAATGAAGAAATGTCCAGATCATTGACATTGCAATTCCAGGGGAGCTAGAAGTGAAAATAAAGAATTGGAAAAGCTAATGATGTACAGAGACCTGGCAATCAAAACATCTCACCTCTGGAAGAAACACAGTTCAGTAGTCCCCATAGTCAGAACAATATCAAGGAAACTTCACACACTACTATAAGCAGTTGCAGATCTCAGAAATTACACCATCAGATATACAAAAAAGCAATATTAGCAACATCATATATACTGCGCTGATATTTAATTTATACTTAGGTTTTTGGTTAAAACTTGTGTTATATAATACCAGTCTGTATTTCTATAATTTTGATTGACTATGTCTGGTATTCTTAAATAATCACGAGCCATCAAGTCAATATTGACTTATGGTGACCCTTTTCAGTGTTTTCCAGAAGTTGTTTACTATTCCTTTCTTCTGGGGGGGGGGAGATCCTGGGACTGTGCAGCTTGCCTAAGGCCACACAGGCTGGCTCTACTCTCAAGAGGCAAAGTGAGGAATCAAACTCTTAATCTCTGGCTCTGCATGCAGATATCTAAACCACTGAAAAGAAGAAAAAGATGAAGAAAGCAAGCAATGAAGGAGAACAGAAGACTAGGGATCTAGCCCTAGGCAACATGCCAGAGTTGGTTGGCACTGCTGCCCACACTCATGGTCAAGAAGGACCACTACCGCCAACCTTCTCAGCCCCACATCCTGCCTCTTCTTCTGCCCCCTCCATATGTGTGAAAGAGTAAGAGCAGTAGCCTCCAAAAGCAAAGTGTGCTGCTTATATACCGCCCCATAGCGCTTCAAGCAATCTCTGGGCGGTTTACAAGTTAATTATGCAGGCTACACATTGCCCCCCCACCAGCAAGCTGGGTACTCATTTTACCAACCTCAGAACAATAGAAGGCTGAGTCAACCTTGAGCCACTATATGGGATTGAACCCCAGATCGTGAGCACAGTTTTGGCTGCAGTACAGCAGTTTAACCACTGTGCCACATGTCTCTCTTTCTTCCCCTGGGTGGTGAAATGGCCTGAGTCCAGAGGGCACAGTGAGAGAATAAGCAGTAGCAAGAACAATGAGGAAGTGGGGCTAGCAGAGGTATCCAGCCTAGAGGAAAAGTTGACATGGGTCTCCTACTACTGGAATAAGTTACTCTCTTTTTTTGCACAACTCTCAATCATGGTGGGTGGAAGATTCTGGGGATTTTAGATTTAAAAGGTAACTTTCCTCAATTTTAAACATGAACCTCATTAAATGTCCCGGTATGACAGTGTCTCATACAAACAAGATTATTGGGATTTTGCTATAAGCCCTTATGAAATGACCTCTCCCTCTCCCCTGTTACCATCCTCAATATGGATGAAGCAAAGGAACCATTTCCTGAGGAGAACCACGGCTATTACTGTAAATGTCTCTCCCTTGGTCTATGAGGGCATTCACAAAATTAGGAATTATTGAAATGATGGCTGGTTAAGCTTTTTTGAAGTGAAGTTCTTTGTAAACTTCAAAGAATTTTTATAAGTATAGGCTACAAGCAGTTTAATTTAAATCCATGTTTATTCTATAGGTGGATTAGGTTTGTTTTTGTTATTTACCGAAAAGAGATGAAAGCCTTCTCTCATTCTGGTGGGGCCTAGGTTCCCAAAGTATTTTATGATTAAAAATCTTGTGCCTCAGCATAAAACACAGTATAGCATCATTTAAATGAAATTATATATGTATCATTGTAACCCATTTTCCTCTTAAAACACACACAAGCATTTAACATTGCTTTCTGTTTTGACTTTCTTTTTTTATCTTCTTAAAAATCAGAAACAAAGGGAGGCTGCCTTGATAAGTGACTTTTAGAGGAACCAATCTCCTACTTAAGCAGGTACTTTTCTGTTCTGTGTCTCCCCACACTTACATTCCAAAACATTTTTGCCTACCATATGCATTCCCCCAGTTTCATCACCCTCTCCCATCTGAGGGTCTCTTGCTTCCTAGAAACTGTGTTCTCCCCCCCCCTTGTTGCCCATATGCTTGGAATAGCCCCCCAGAACAGAGATGTGATTTTATCTCTCTCTCTCTCTCTCTTTCCTTCAGCTTCCTCCAGATGCATGCCACATTCTGAGTCAGCCTTTAATTGTGTCCAAACATGTGTCATGGAAACAGCTGAATGTTGCACCTCTGTTTACCTTAATGTTTATGTCCTTTTCCTTTCTCTGCTGAGTTCTCCGTTTTGAATCTTGTCTTGTAAGACCATTGGGACAAGGGCTTGCCCTTTTGTAAAGAGACATGCACACTGGCAGAGAAAGATCCCTTTCATGATATGAAACCAGCTGTGAAGCCCTCTCCTATGCGAGTCTCATCACCCCAATGTCTATGTTGCTGCAAACAAACCAAGGGCTCGAGGGCATGCATGCACCCACCCTCTTTCCCTCCTTCCCTCCCCATATTTCCCTGCTGTTCTTCTTGAAAAGCCTTGAGAGCATTCCACATGATGCTCCCAGCCTTGCTTTGCCATTATCTAAGGCACTTACTGAGATCATGGTGACCATTTCTTTTTGCACCCACATGAGTTCAATTCAATTGTCCAACAAAGAGAGGAGGGTGGGACAGACTAGCCTTCAGTCTCCCAAAGAATCATGTTTGCATGCTGGGCTATGGTTTTGATGCAGAAAAGCATTATTCTGCAAACATGATCCATGAGTGAAACAGGAATTGGCCATTGTGATCTCATCAACCACTGCCTTGGGTGATGACAAAGGTATGAACCACCTTCTTATCGAACCTGTATCTCCAGTCAAAGCTTTTTTCAGTGTTGCTCTGAAAAGGTATAACTTGATGGGCTTTACATAAATCAGGGTTCGCACCCCTTGAGGTTAGGGTTAGAAAGGCTATAGATACTTAGCTTTATAAACTAGGTCTTCAGGGTGTTCAGTGTTTGGCTACCCACTATGGGGTCAATGTTTGGCTAGCCACGATGAGTATAATTTTTAAAAGGAGACACAGGGTTCTTTCCCTTTACAGAGAGAGACTGTGGATGCACATGTGCCATCTGGAGAAGACCGACACTAACTTTTTATAACACTGCAATTTCCCCAGATGTTTCTTTCTGAATGTTACAGTTTAAGAAACTTTTTTCTGGCATCAGTCCAGAAAAGTGTCATTTTTAGTCTCAGCGCATCAACAGTTTTTACTGTGATGGCGTGTCAGTTTTTAACATGTAATTTCAAGGCTCTGATCTGGAGCACGGTAGGTTGAAGGAAAAGATTATCTCTCCACTTATTTCTTCAAGACATGTCAGTTCATCAAAGAAATCCTATAGACATTCTAATGGAAGAAGAATTCCAATTAAGGATAGATACCTTCTTACATTTAAGCCAACAGAACCGGGATTCAGATATGTGGATTAAGGCAG